>NC_092707.1:142987259-143204258 GCF_047496885.1 Scyliorhinus torazame | reverse complement strand
ACCAGTTGTTGTCCTCCCTATGAAGGACAAATTCCAACCTGGAGCAGTGAATAAACCCAGTTGTACTGTATAGTCTAGCCATGTAGCACCTTGCCCTGCTAATGGGATATTTGAATTTGAAGTGTGCATAGGGCTTCACAGTAACACGGTGGTTAGCACTGCTGCCTCACAGCGCCAGGGACCCGGGTTCGATTCCAACCGTGGGTGACTGGCTGTGTGGAGTTTGCACTTTCTCCCCATGTTTGTGTGGGTTTTCCTGGATGCTCCATTTTCCTCCACAGTCCAGGTTTGGCCAGGCTAAATTGCCCCCTAGTGTCCAAAGGTTCATTGGGATTACGGGGATAGGGTGGGGGAGTGGGCCTGGCGGGGTGCTCTTTTAGAGGGTCGGTGCAGTCTCGGGCTGAATGTAGGTACTTTATGATGATTCTATAATGGCCTCAGCAACTCAGAGGCAATGCATTCAATTCCGTCTCCTCCCCACTAACGTTGGGTACGGTAGCTGTAAACCTGACGCAACAATTTTTTATGTAAGCACTGACAATCAGAATTTGCAGCATTGGGATCAGACATGGATAACATGCACTTCTATCTGGCATTTAGGTTACAGCAAGTTGTTTTCATGTGAAATTTTTTTAAAGGAGGGACTGGAGGAGCAGTTAATTCAGTCCCCCAATGGTTGTTTGTCCAGTCATTAATCATGTACAAAGGGAGTGACAGGGGGGGCTGCCAGTAGTAATGAGAACACAATTAATGCCACTTTGCTTGCACAAAAATGTTATTCCCCAGTTACTGTTTTCTTCAGGAACAGGGCCCAATGGTCATGCCTGTGCATTGATGCGATTAGAGCTCTCAAGCAAAGAGATGAAGTCAATGTGAAGGTGCATGTAGAAAGCTTCAATTAAAATGACAGCATTGTTGCTTTAGGGTTAGGAGACTGCAAGAATCATTCATCATTGGTATTTCACTGTATGAATCCTGATGTCAAGCATAATGCGCATCAAGCATAGAAAGTGAAATACGTATGTGTAATCTTCTTAAATAGAATGGTTTATCCTGGTGGATCTGCAGCACAATGCTGGAATTATAATATGAAATGCTGTCAGCCCTTCACATCTTTCACATTTCTATAAACAGTCTCTAAGTCCGAACAGTCTCCATACTTCTTTAGAACTTTGAGCCCTGCAACAATGTCAGTTCCTTTGTTCCTGAACACGACATACCTGGAATTCAGGCAGCGGCTGGTCACGCAAGGCTATCATTCGCAAGTCAAATCAGGACCGCAGAACAGTGCCGCACTGAAATTCAGATGAGGAAAGGTTTCCCTGCAGTAATATTTCCTGTTTCATTGTGGCCAGTCAGTGCGCGCTCTCCCTTAATAGCTGGGTGCTTTCTATTCCTAGCACAGTAAATGGTGCGGTGGGTATATTCGCTCTCATCATAAATCACAGCAATGTCTACATTTCCGATCCAGCTGCTCTGAAGAGGCAAACACTCCCTGTCCCAAATGGCCAAAGGCAGCTGCAAATTCCAAAGCAAACTGATGGAATTTCCGAACATTTGAGGGTGGGGAAAGGTTTTCAACATTAGGTTTTCAGTAAATACTTTGAGTGCAACAAGTATCAAACAGTTTGAGAAGCACAGGGGCATATTTTAACACACAACTGCTGTGCTTACTTTTCTCTGCTGTTGAAAAGGATGAACAATTAGAATTAGATTAAACTGCCAGTCCTGGAAAATTTATATGCATTTATATTATTTGGAGATCATTTTAATTACTTCAATTTTTCTTCTGTACGTTATTGATTTATGCTTATTAAACCTATCATGGGAAATGAAGCATGTTCTCCAGAATTAGCATCAAGTTTCAAACCTACCCCTTTGCTTTAGGTCACCTGTCCAGATGGCGCAGTGGTTAGCACTGCTGCCTCACAACACCAGGGATCCAGGTTCGATTCCGACCTTGTGTGGAGTTTGCACATTCTCCCCGTGTCTGCGTGGGTTTCCTCCGGGTGCTCCGGTTTCCTCCCACGTTCCAAAGATGAGCAGGTTAGGTGGATTGGCCATTTTTTATCCATTCATGGGATGCGGGTGTCACAGGCTGAGCCAGCATTTATTACCCATCCCTAATTGCCCTTGAGGGAGCAGTTAAGAGTCAACCACATTGCTGTGGGTCTGGAGTCACACGTTGGCCAGACCAGGTAAGGATGGCAGATTTCCTTCCCTAAAGGACATTAGTGAACCAGGTGGGTCTTTATGCCAATCGCCAATGGTTTCATGGTCATCATTAGACTTTTAATTCCAGATTTTTATTTCATACTAATTTCACCATCTGCCTTGGTGGGTTTTGAACCTGGGTCCCCAGAGCATTACTCTTGGTCTCTGGTTTACTAGTCCAGTGACAATCCCATTAGGCCACCGCCTCACCTTAGTGTCCAATAGTTAGGAGCGGTTACAAGGTTGCGGGGTTAAGGCAGGGGAGTGGGTCTCGGTGTGGTCGTTTTCCGGAGAGTAAGTGCAGACTTGATGGGCTGAATGGTCTCCTTCTGCACTGTAGAGATTATATGATAGCTATTTGTGTAGCTCAGTGTCAGATTTTGATTGTCTTGGGATATTTTTTCCATTAAAGGCACTCTCTAAATTCAAAGTATTGCTGTTGCTGGATGCAGGGCACAGCTTTCTACACACTGCTTCAAACCTCTGGTGGCTGCCTTGAGCTGAGCGTTTGCATGAAAGGTGGCTCTCACCTGGAAACCTTTTGGATATTTCTGACCCGAGGAATGGGCACCAAACTAGCAAAGAGCCAGACCAACTGACCCGTCATCAATAATCCACTAAGTCTGGGATGCCGGTGAACCAGCAGGCAAACTGCAAGGTGCGTAAGAGCAGAGAAAGCGAACCCCCAACCTCGGAGCCAGGAGACCCGAGTGGTGAGGAGAACTTTTTTTTAAAATATTTTTTTAATTAAAGTTTTGCAAAGTTTTTCATAATAAATAGTAATAATCCTAACACAGAAAAATAGAGTGAACATTAACATAGTGCAAAAAGAGAATATACAATAGCAATTCACTAGACGTGACCCACGCACCTCAGTCTTCCCACACCCTCCCAACGGAGCACTCCCCCCACTCCCCTAAGGGTCGCTGCTGCTGCTGACGTTTTAATTTTTTATTGACTATTTATTAACTATTTATTGACTACAGCTCCGCCTTCAACACCATAATCCCAGCCAAGCTCATATCAAAGCTCCAAAACCTAGGACTTGGCTCCCCACTCTGCAACTGGATCCTCGATTTTCTGACCAACAGACCACAATCAGTAAGAATGAACAACAACACCTCCTCCACAATAGTCCTCAACACCGGGGCCCCGCAAGGCTGCGTACTTAGCCCCCTACTCTACTCCCTGTACACACACGACTGCGTGGCAAAACTTGGTTCCAACACCATCTACAAGTTTGCTGATGATACGACCACAGTGGGCCGGATCTCGAATAACGACGAGTCCGAATACAGGAGGGAGATAGAGAAACTAGTGGAGTGGTGCAGCGACAACAATCTATCCCTCAATGCCAGCAAAACTAAAGAGCTGGTAATTGACTTCAGGAAGCAAAGTACTGTACACACCCCTGTCAGCATCAACGGGGCCGATGTGGAGATGGTTCGCAGTTTCAAATTTCTAGGGGTGCACATCTCCAAAAATCTGTCCTGGTCCACCCACGTCGACGCTACCACCAAGAAAGCACAACAGTGCCTATACTTCCTCAGGAAACTAAGGAAATTCGGCATGTCCACATTAACCCTTACCAACTTTTACAGATGCACCATAGAAAGCATCCTATCGGGCTGCATCACAGCCTGGTATGGCAACTGCTCGGCCCAGGACCGCAAGAAACTTCAGAGAGTCGTGAACACCGCCCAGTCCATCACACGAACCTGCCTCCCATCCATTGACTCCATCTACACGTCCCGCTGCCTGGGGAAAGCGGGCAGCATAATCAAAGATCCCTCCCACCCGGCTTACTCACTCTTCCAACTTCTTCCATCGGGCAGGAGCTACAGAAGTCTGAGAACACGCACGAACAGACTCAAAAACAGCTTCTTCCCCACTGTCACCAGACTCCTAAATGACCCTCTTATGGACTGACCTCATTAACACTACACCCTGTATGCTTCATCCGATGCCAGTGCTTATGTAGTTACATTGTATACCTTGTGTTGCCCTATTATGTATTTTCTTTTATTCCCTTTTCTTCTCATGTACTTAATGATCTGTTGAGCTGCTCGAAGAAAAATACTTTTCACTGTACTCGGTACACGTGACAATAAACAAACCCAATTCAATACAATTTTCCCTGAGAAGCCATCGGACGGTATTATGCCCCCGCTCAACAGCAGCAGCTCTGTACACTTGCCAAAATTATTTACACACATAAGTAGGCATCTGTTCGTGGTGTTGTCGTCACTTGCTTCTCCCAGACGGAGTTTGTTGCCGTTGTCGTCTCGTTCCGCTTCTGCGGCCCTCCCGTCTTCCCCGTTTTCTCAGTTCCTGTGGACGTTAAGTTTGTTAACGTTTCCCTGCCTCGCCCCTCCCCCTCCCTGGCTCTCCTCTATTCTTCCCTCTCTCTTCCCTCTACCTCCCCGCTCCTGCCCCCCCCCCCTCCCCCCATGGCTCGCCTTTCCTTCCTCTTAGATTTAGCTGTACCCCCCCCCCCCCCCCGCCTCCTCTCCCGGTCTATCTCGCCCTCTCATGCTTTGGCTACCTGGCTATTCTTCTGCTTGTTCGTTGGCCACAAACAAGTGCCGGAACAATTGGGTGAATGGCTCCCACGTTCTGTGGAAGCCGCCCGTCTGACCCTCGGTTGGTGAATTTGATTTTCTCCATTTGGAGAGATTCCGAGAGGTCGGACAGCCAGTCTGCAGCTTTGGGTGGTGCTGCTGACCGCCAGCCGAACAAGATTCTACGGCGGGCGATCAGGGAGGCAAAGGCAAGGGCGTCCGCCCTCCTCCCCAGGAATAGATCTGGCTGGTCTGAAACCCCGAAGACTGCCACTTTCGGGCATGGCTCCACCCTCACCCCCACCACCTTGGACATTGCCTCGAAGAAGGGTGTCCAGTACTCCACAAGTCTGGGGCAAGACCAGAACATGTGGGCGTGGTGAGGAGAACTTGAACGTGGCGGACCCAACAGAGTCACAAAAGCCAAACCAGTCATCATTGGAGAAGCTGATGGAGCTCATATTGAATGAACTCCAAAAGCATAGGGAGGCGCTAAAGGAGGACTTCATATCGGCGATGAGGCCAGCAATTGAGACCGTGCTGGCTCCCATAAGGGGAACGATGGATAAGATGGAGCACAAATTGGAGGCCCAAGGAGCGACGATCTGGGACCTGGAAAAAGCAGCCACCGAGCAGGACGAGCAGATTGACTCGTTCAAAGCCAAGGTAACAAGGTTGACCGCAACCCAAAAGGTGCTAAAGGGAAAAGTGGATGACCAAGAGAACAGTCCAGGCGCCAAATTCTCCGGATTGTCAGGCTACCAGAGGGTGTAGAAGGTAGGAGCCCAACGTAGTTCATTTTGAAGATGCTCGGAAACTAATCGGGGGAGAGGGCCTCACCAAACCCAGAGGTGGACCAGGTCCACAGGTCGCTAAACCAAAAAATGATATCAGGGGAACCACCACGGGTAATCATCACAAAACAGCACAGTTATCAGTCCAATGAGCGGGCCCTGAGGTGGGCGAGGAACAGGCGATCGTTAAGTGGGAGTAACACACCATCAGGATTTATCAGGACATTGGGGCCAACCTGGCTAAGCACTGGGCGGAGTTCAATGGGGCCAAAGCTGCATTCTATAAGAACACAAGAGCAGGTATAGGCCATCAGGACCTTCAAGCCTGCTCCTCCATTCACTGAGATCATGGCTGATCTTTTGTGGACTCAGCTCCACTTTCCCGCCCGAACACCATAACCCTTTATTCCTTTATTCGTCAATAAACTATCTATCTTTATCTTGAAAACATTTAATGAAGGAGCCTCAACTGCTTCACTGGGCAGGGAATTCCATAGATTCACAACCCTTTGGGTGAAGAAATTTATAGAAACAAGACTTTGGGTCACATATGAAGCCAGGGACCACTTCTTTAATACGCCAGAGGAGGCAAATGATTTTGAGTAGAAGAACGGGCTTGGGAAGAAATAATTGGGAAGTCACAAACCTCTGGAAATGGCGAGGGGTGGGGGTGCTATATGCTGTACACTGTACATGGGAAAGTTTGCTATCTTGTTTTCCATGTCTGCCTCTATATCTAAGGTTTGATTTTGTGTTGGATCTGACATCTTGCCTGTTTTTGGGCCTCACTAGCCCATTTCCGTTGGGGCATTTCCATCCTTGTGATCCTATGCCTTCCCCTGTTAGCGGAGAACCCAGCCACACTTCGCTCCCTGATGGTGGCATGGGAAAACACCAGAGGCGCAATTCTCCCATCGGGAGACTATGGGCGTCATTCTCCGACCCCCCGCCGGGTTGGAGAATCGCCGGGGGCTGCCGTGAATCCCACCCCTGCCGGTTGCCGAAGTCTCCGGCACCGGATATTCGGCGGGGGCGGGAATCGGGCCGCGCCGGTTGGCGGGCCCCCCCCCCGGTGGATTCTCGGCCCGGATGGGCCGAAGTCCCGCCGATAAATTGCCTGTCCCGCCGGCGTGGATTAAACCACCTTTTGAACGGCGGGACAAGGCGGCGTGGGCGGGCTACGGGGTCCTGGAGGGGGCGCGGGGCGATCTGGCCCCGGGGGGTGCCCCCACGGTGGCCTGGCCCGCGATCGGGGCCCACCGATCCGCGGGCGGGCCTGTGCCGTGGGGGCACTCTTTCCCTTCCGCCTCCGCTACGGTCTCCACCATGGCGGAGGCGGAAGAGACTCCCTCCACTGCGCATGCGCGGGAAACTGTCAGCGGCCGCTGACGCTCCCGCGCATGCGCGCCCGGGGATGTCATTTCCGCGCCAGCTGGCAGGGCAACAAAGGCCGTTTCCGCCAGCTGGCGGGGCGGAAATTCCTCCGGCGTCGGCCTAGCCCCTCAATGTTGGGGCTCGGCCCCCAAAGATGCGGAGCATTCCGCACCTCTGGGGCGGCGCGATGCCCGTCTGATTGGCGCCGTTTTGGGCGTCAGTCGGCGGACATCGCGCCGTTTCCGGAGAATTCCGCCCTAAGTCCCGACGCCGGAGTGAAAACCGGAGTGTTTCACTCCGGCGTCAGAGGCCGTTCCCAGCCCCCTATTCTCCCGCCCCTGGGGGGCTAGGAGCGGCGCCGCGTCATTTATGTGCGCCGGGCCTTGGCGCCGCGTAAAAGTGGTGGCGCGTAAATGACGCGATCAGCGCCGCGTAAATGACGTCACCCGCGCATGCGTGGATTGGCCGGCGCCAACCCGTGCATGCGCGGTTGCCGTCCTCCCCGTGGCTGCCCCGCAAGAAGATGGCGGATCGATCTTGCGGGGCAGTGGAAGAAAGGAGGTCTCCTTCAGAGAGGCCGGCCCGCCGATCGGTGGGCACCGATCGCAGGCCAGACCCCTTTTGACCTCCCCACCCCCCTGGTGCAGGAACCCCCCTCGCCCACCACAGGCCGCCCCCCAGTGTTCCCACGCTGTTCCCGCTGGCAGCGACCAGGTGTGGATGGCGCCGGCGGGAACCTGTCATGTTGGGCAGGCCGTTCAGCCCATCCGGGCCGGAGAATCGCCGCTCGCCCGTTACCAACGCCATGCGGCAATTCTCCCAGCGGCCAGCCGTGATTCGCGCTGCGCCGGTTTGGGGGGGTGGGAGAATCGCGTGCGGGCATCGGGACGGCGTGGCGGGACTTGCGCGGCGCCCGGGCGATTCTCCCACCCGGCGTTAGGGGGGAGAATTCCGCCCCAAGGGTACGGTTCCTGCGGACTCAAGCATGGGGCTGGAGAAACACTGGGATGGGGGCAGAGCCATGTGGCAGAGCCCCGCATGCAGCAAGGTCAGGCCAACGATGCAAGGAGGGGACTGCCACTCCGCCGTGGGCTTCAGGGTCGCCACTAGTCCCAGACAGGACGGCACTAAAGAGGGAGGGAAAAAGATTAGGTTTGAGTGAGGGGGGTTTCAGATGGGTCAGGGCCATAGGGCTCCATTTCCGGCAGGGGGAGGGGGGGGCTGAGGAGGCCACCATGCTGGCAGATAAGCTGGTGAATGGGAGTAAAGTGAGGGGGAGGGGGGCTGCGGCAGATCTCCCGAGAGGGATGGAGTACCTGGTGGAGGGGGGGAGGGTGGGGGGGGGGGGTTCAGTGGTGGAGGGCATTTTGTGATACTGGACTATGATATACATTACAGATGGCCCTGTAGCTACATTTGTGCTCCTATACTACTTTTGAATAGTTCTGATGAAACAAAAGGTACTCAATGGCTTAGATGCCTGTTTCGAAGAGGCAATTTGTAGAAATAGATAGTGTATACACAATGCTGTTAATATCAGAAAAGACACAAAATGGCTGTTAGCTATTTTGTGATATAAAATGGCTGAACAAGCCACATTCCCTGTAAACTGTCTCATGAGACCCAACCGTGGGTATGTACAGAGAGTATCCCAACAGCCACTGATAACAGCTTCACAGAACAAGACATGCAATGTATCCTTGATAAAGCTCAAGGTCTACAGCTGTAGGCAGGACACATCATTATGTTAGTTTTGAATGACTTCTGTATGACGTTAGGGGCGGGTAAGACAGCACCCACTTTAACCATATATGTGATAACTGGGATGCGAGGAAAATTGATTGACTGTATGTGGTAGTATGCATTAGGGGTCATGTGGGACTGTGAAGCCGTGATGTCATTGGCTGACAGATCCCGGGTCCTGGTTGGCTGTTGACCTCTAGCTCCGCCCTGAAGGCGGAGTATAAGAACCTGGAGTTCTCCCCCACAGGCCAGTCAGCTACTGAACTGCGGGGAACAAGTCACGCTTAATAAAGCCGCATCGACTTCATCTCAATTCGTCTCTCGTGCGTCTTTGTGCACTACAATTTATTAAGCTCAGGGTCATCCCGGAATGCCTGAGGATCAGCCCCAACGCAGTGAACTCAGCAGCAGTTTTCAAACACTGGCAGACTTGTTTCGAGGCCTACCTCAGAACGGCCGCCGGCCGGGGTCACTGAAGACCAGAAACTACAGGTCCTGCACTCGAGGGTAAGCCCGGAAATTTTCCCTCTCATTGAAGACGCAGAGGATTACCAGACGGCGTTCGCAGCACTAAAAAGCATCTATCTTCGCCAGTGAACCAGATCTACGCACGCTACCAACTCGCAACGAGACGGCAAAGTCCCGGAGAATCAATAGATGATTTCTACGCCGCGCTACTAATTTTGGGACGGGCCTGCAGCTGCCCGCCGGTAAACGCGATGGAACACACGGACATGTTGATGCGTGATGCTTTTGTGGCTGGTATGAACTCTTCCCAAATCCGCCAAAGACTTTTAGAAAAAGAGTCGCTAGGACTCTCAGAGGCACGGGCCCTTGCAGCCTCACTAGATGTGGCCGCGCGAAACGCCCGCACCTACGGCCCCGACCGCGCGGCAGCCCCTTGGGCTCCGTGGACCCCCGTCGCGACAAACCCCCCCTCCCCCCCACCCCACAGGCTTGCGCGGTTCAGACGCCAAGTCGTCCCGGGGGAGCCCGCTGCTATTTCTGCGGCCAGGTGAAACACCCCCGGCAGCGCTGCCCGGCCCGCGCAGCGACTTGTAAGAGCTGCGGGAAAAAGGGCCATTTCGCGGCTGTGTGCCGGTCCCGAGAGGTCGCCGCGGTCCCCGGCGAACAAGGATTCCTGCGCGCTTCTAACACTCCCCAACCCCCCCAGCGCCCCATGTACGACCCGCAGGCGCAACCAGTTTGGGTCCCGACTACCGCTGTCCCCGGAGAACAAGGCGATCTGCGCGTTTCTGACACTCCCCAACCCCCCCAGCGCCCCATGTGCGACCCGCCACCACGAGGGGAGGAGGGGCGCCACCATCTTGGGATCCCCAGACCTGTGCGACGCATGGGGGCGGCCATTTTGTCCACCCCCGCCGCCATCTTGTGACCCCCCAGCCATGTGCGATGCATGGGGGTGGCCATTTTGTTCACCCCCGCCGCCATCTTGGACGGCAACAAAGGACCCCAGTGTCGACGGCTCCACGGGGTTCGAGGAAGAAGCTCAAACACTACGATCACGTCTGGCCTCAATGACGCTGGACCAAGCACGGCCCCGGACGCTCCAGATGACGAAAACAACGGTGCTGATAAACGGGCACGAGACACCATGCCTGGTCGACTCCGGGAGCACGGAAAGCTTCATCCACCCCGACACGGTAAGACGCTGTTTTTTGACCATCCGTCCCAGTGCGCAAAAGATTTCCCTAGCTGCAGGATCCCACTCCGTACAGATTAAAGGCTTCTGCATAGTGACCCTAACGGTGCAAGGGAGGGAGTTAAAAACTACAGGCTCTACGTCCTTCCCCAACTCTGCGCGCCCACATTACTGGGATTAGATTTCCAGTGCAACCTGCAGAGCCTAACGTTTCAATTCGGCGGCCCAATACCCCCACTCACTATCTGCGGCCTCGCAACCCTCAAGGTTGAGCCCCCATCCTTGTTTGCAAACCTCACCCGGATTGCAAACCCGTCGCCACGAGGAGCAGACGGTACAGCGCCCAGGACCGGACATTCATTCGGTCCGAAGTCCAGCGGCTACTGAAGGAAGGCATAATCCAGGCCAGCAACAGTCCCTGGAGAGCACAGGTGGTAGTAGTAAAGACAGGTAGAAGCAAAGGATGGTCATAGACTATAGCCAGACCATCAACAGGTACACACAACTAGATGCGTACCCTCTCCCCGCATATCCGACATGGTCAATCGGATTGCCCAATATAAGGTCTTCTCCACCGTGGACCTCAAGTCCGCCTACCATCAGCTCCCCATCCGCCCAAGTGACCGCAAGTACACAGCCTTCGAGGCAGACGGGCGATTATACCACTTCCTAAGGGTCCCATTTGGCGTCACAAACGGGGTCTCGGTCTTCCAACGAGAGCTGGACCGAATGGTTGATCAACACGGGTTGCAGGCCACGTTCCCGTACCTCGACAACATGACCATCTGCGGCCACGATCAGCAGGACCACGACGCCAACCTCCAAAAATTCCTCCAGACCGCTAAAGCCTTGAACCTCACATACAACGAGGACAAGTGCGTGTTTAGCACAAACCGGCTAGCCATCTTGGGATATGTAGTGCGCAATGGGATAATAGGCCCCGACCCCGAACGCATGCGCCCCCTCATGGAATTTCCCCTCCCGCACTGCTCAAAAGCCCTAAAACGCTGCCTGGGTTTTTTTTCATATTACGCCCAGTGGGTCCCCCAGTACGCAGACAAGGCCCGCCCCCTAATACAGACCACGACCTTCCCCCTGTCGACAAGAGGCTTGCCAGGCCTTCAGCCGCATCAAAGCGGATATCGCAAAGGCCACGATGCGCGCCATCGACGAGTCCCTCCCCTTCCAGGTCGAGAGCGACGCCTCCGATGTAGCTCTAGCGGCCACCCTTAACCAAGCGGGCAGACCCTTGGCCTTTTTCTCCCGAACCCTCCACGCCTCAGAAATCCGCCACTCCTCAGTGGAAAAGGAAGCCCAAGCCATAGTGGAAGCTGTGCGACATTGGAGGCATTACCTGGCCGGCAGGAGATTCACTCTCCTCACGGACCAACGGTCGGTAGCCTTCATGTTCGATAATGCACAGCGGGGCAAGATCAAGAACGACAAGATCTTAAGGTGGAGGATCGAGCTCTCCACCTTCAACTATGAGATCATGTATCGTCCCGGAAAGCTGAACGAGCCGTCCGACGCCCTATCCCGCGGCACATGTGCCAACGCACAAATTAACCGCTTCCAAACCCTCCACGAGGACCTCTGCCACCCGGGGGTCACTCGGTTCTACCACTTTATAAAGTCCCGCAACCTCCCCTACTCTGTGGAGGAGGTCCGTACAGTCACAAGGAACTGCCACATCTGCGCAGAGTGCAAACCGCACTTTTTCAGGCCGGATGGTGCGCACCTGATCAAGGCTTCCCGTCCCTTTGAACGCCTTGGTCTGGATTTCAAAGGGCCCCTCCCCTCCACCGACCGCAACATATACTTCCTGAACGTGGTGGACGAGTACTCCCGTTTCCCCTTCGCCATCCCCTGCCCTGACATGACAGCGGCCACAGTCATTAAAGCCCTTAACACCATATTCACACTGTTCGGTTGCCCCGCATATGTCCACAGCGACAGGGGGTCCTCCTTTATGAGTGACGAGCTGCGCCAGTTCCTGCTCAGCAACGGTATAGCCTCGAGCAGGATGACCAGCTACAACCCCCGGGGGAACGGGCAAGTAGAGAGGGAGAACGGCACGGTCTGGAAGACCGTCCTACTGGCCCTACGGTCCAGGGACCTCCAGTTTCACGGTGGCAGGAGGTCCTCCCGGACGCTCTCCGCTCCATCCGGTCGCTACTGTGTACTAGCACTAACCAAACGCCTCATGAGCGCCTCCTTGTCTTCCCCAGGAAGTCCTCCTCTGGAACGTCGCTGCCGACCTGGCTGGCGGTCCCAGGACCCATCCTGCTCCGAAAACATGTGCGGGCGCACAAGTCGGACCCGTTGGTCGAGAGGGTTCGCCTCCTCCACGCGAACCCGCAGTGCGCTTACGTGGAGTACCCCGACGGCCGACAGGACACGGTCTCCCTGCGAGATCTGGCGCCCGCCGGCAACACACGCACCCCCCCGACACCAATCACCCCCTCCCTGCCACCAGCACACCCCGCGAGCGCCCCCTTCCCGGGGGGATCGGTCCTCCTCCCAGGTCCGACCAGAAGTGAAGCGGAAGCAGAAACAGTAAGGCTCCCGGAGACGACAACACGGGAACAAGCACCACCACCGGGGCCGAGGCGATCGACGAGGATGACCAGACCGCCCGACCGACTTGTGGCATCAATGTAACACTACTATATTGTGGACTGTAACGAGAACGTTTTCCTTTTCCCCCTTTTAATGTAAATAGTTCAAAACAAAAAAAAAACCTCTGTACATGCAAAAGTTTTCCTCCCAGGACCAGCCTTGTAAACCCTTACCACCATACGAAGCACCACCCCGCCGGGTTCATTTTTAACAAGGGGTGAATGTGGTAGTATGCATTAGGGGTCATGTGGGACTGTGAAGCCGTGATGTCATTGGCTGACAGATCCCGGGTCCTGGTTGGCTGTTGACCTCTAGCTCCGCCCTGAAGGCGGAGTATAAGAACCTGGAGTTCTCCCCCGCAGGCCAGTCAGCTACTGAACTGCGGGGAACAAGTCACGCTTAATAAAGCCTCATCGACTTCATCTCTATTCGTCTCTCGTGAGTCTTTGTGCGCTATACTGTATGTAATAAGTGTGACACGAATATAGTTGATTGATTGTATGTAAATGAGTATACAACTAATTCCGCCCCGTGAATCTGTATATTAACCCGTGTGAGCCTTAGCTCGAGTGAGAAAGGTGCTGTCAATAGGCTGCGGAGTCTCAGACCATGGGCGTCATTCTCCGACCCCCCCAGAGGGTCGGAGAATGGCCGTTGGCCACTGTGAAGCCCGCCCCCGTCGGTTGCCGAAGTCTCCGAAGGGAGAAAAGTCGGCGGGGCGGTAATGTCGCCGCTGCCGTCGGAGAATGGCATGGGTCTGCGCAAGGCAGCCGATTTTCGGCCTGCCGATATTCTCCCTTCCGGATGGGCCGAAGTCCCGTCGACGTGATGACCGTTCACGTCGACGTAAATTAAACCTCCTTTTCATCGGCGTGACCTTGTGCTCCAGGCTCACGCCGACCAGCGTGGAGGTGAGTGACGGCCTGGGGGGTTGGCTCTGGGCAGGCAATGGCGTGGCCGCAGTCTGATTGCGTGAGGAGAGGTGTGTCTCGGGTTGTGTGTGTGTGTGTGCGGCGGGGGGGGGGGGGTGGTGGTTAGAGTAGGCTGGGCTCCGGGGGAGTGCCGGGAGGGGGTCCGTGCCGGGGTGGAGGTTGGGGGGGGGGGTCCGTGCCGGGGTGGGGGATGGGGGGTCCGTGCCGGGGTGGAGGTTGGGGGGGTCCGTGCTGGGGAGGGGGATGGGGGGGTTCCGTGCCGGGGTGGAGGTTGGGGGGGGGGGTCCCTGCTGGGGAGGGGGATGGGGGGTCCGTGCCGGGGTGGAGGTTGGGGGGGGGTCCATGCGGGGGAGGCGGTTGGGGGGGGGTCCCTGCTGGGGAGGGGGATAGGGGGGTCCGTGCCGGGGTGGAGGTTGGGGGGGGTCCCTGCTGGGGAGGGGCATGGGGGGGTCCGTGCCGGGGTGGAGGTTGGGGGGGGGTCCGTGCCGGGGGGTCCGTGCTTGGGAGGGGGATGGGGGGGGGTCCGTGCCGGGGTGGAGGTTGGGGGGGGATCCGTGCCGGGGTGGAGGTTTGGGGGGGGGGTCCGTGCCGGGGGGGGGGGGGGGGGTCCCTGCTGGGGAGGGGGATGGGAGGGCAAGTGAGTTGGTCCACCTGGCCAGGTGCCAGCCTCCAACAGTTGGACCCATGCAGTCCATGCCACCTGGCTGGGGGGAGGAGGGGATATGGGCAATGATGACATGTCGTCGTTCCCCTCCCCCACCAGGCCGTCATGTTTTCAGATCATCCAGCGATGTTGGCCGCCGTGGCGGCAGCCGCTCATGTCTATGTTGCCCTGGATGAGGAGGAGGAGGAGGAGGAGCGTGCCAGAGAGGCGGCGCAGGCTGCTGCAGAGGGGCAGGCGGCAGCCGCCCAGGCTGGAGGGTCACCCGACCGACAGGACGAGGAGGGGGAGGAGGATGTCGCGGCCCCACGGCAACGGAGGCACCCGAGGGCGCCCCGTGTGTACCGGCCCAGTCAGTCATACCAGGACCTCACGGAGCGGGAATGCAGGAGGAGACTCCGGATGAGCCGGGAAACCGTGGCACACATCTGCCACCTGCTGGCACACCTGTCACCGCGTGGCACTGGCGGGGGACATCCTCTCCCCGTGTCCGTCAAGGTTACGGTGGCCCTGAACTTTTATGCAACGGGGTCATTCCAGGCACCGAGTGGGGACCTGTCCGGCATATCGCAGACATTGGTGCACCGGTGCATCCGGGCAGTGACAGATGCCCTATATGCCATGGCGCACCGCTACATCCGCTTCCCCGTGGACCGGGCCAGCCAAGATGCCCGGGCCGTGGGCTTCTCTGCCGTTGCCGGGTTCCCCATGGTCCAGGGCGCGATCGATGGGATGCACGTCGCCGTGCGGCCACCTGCAGATAACAGGGCCGTGTTCACTAATAGGAAGGGGACCTATTCGATGAACGTACAGGTGGTCTGCGACCACCGCATGATGATCCTGCACGTCTGCGCCCGTCACCCAGGCAGTGTACACGACTCATTTGTGTTGTCGCGGTCATCCATCCCCGGCATGTACGAGGGACGCCATCCCCGGCTGAGGGGCTGGTTGCTGGGCGACAGGGGCTACCCATTGCGATCGTGGCTGATGACGCCTATACGGAGGCCACGCAATGAGGCGGCGAACCGCTACAATGATGCCCATGTAGCGACAAGGGGAGTGATAGAGAGGTGCTTTGGCGTGCTGAAGATGCGTTTCAGGTGCCTGGACCTCTCTGGGGGCGCCCTCCAGTACCGGTCAGATAGGGTCGGCCGCATTATTGTGGTGTGCTGCGTCCTGCACAACATAGCCCAACAGAGGGGCGATGTGCCGCAGGCAGAGGAGGGCGGAGTGGAGGAGCAGCAGGAAGAGGCGCAGTCCTCCCCAGATGAGGGGGATGGGGGTAATGGTCAGGGCAGACGGGGTAGACACAGGCGGGTGGCTGTCCACCGTTACCGGCTGGCCCAGTGGGCACGGGACAGACTGATAGATGCCCGCTTCACTGACTAGATGGGCGTGGGAATCGGGTAGTATGGCCACAGACCACACACCATGGCAACAGCCGACCACCCACACCCCCCACCCATCCACCCACCCAGCACACCCTCACCCCCCTCCCCAACCCCACCACCCCACCCGCATGCACACCCCCCCCCACCCCACGATTTGCCGATCCACCTGCGGCACAACGGGCCGGGCTCACACAGTTGCGGGTGGACGCGTGTCTATCGCAGGCCATGGAGGATGATGACAACCCGCCCTGCGGTGAGCTCCTGGCTCTACATCGTTGGACTATGTCTGACCCATGGCCACAGTACCATCATCCACCCGGACCATCCCTGCATGCGGCTGTGACACTGCAGCGCACGGTCCCGTCCTCTGCCCGGGGGATGTTGATGGCGGCCCAGGGGGAAGGGGGCAGACTCACCTGGGGCTGAGGTAAGACCACCCCTCACACACACACTTGCGCTCAACGTACATGACACCCCCGCACACTTTGGACAGAGCACAAAGGCAGCTTCTGTAGGTGCAACATAGACTTTAAAAACCAAAGGAGTTCATGCACGTGCCCTAGCCCCTAAAACTCATCTGTGCCCTGCAACCGTGCCAACTTACTCAGTGTCTAATTGTTTGGCCTTACGGGCCCTTTGACTACGTCTACGTGGTTCCCCAGACGGTACAGCAGAACTGGAGGTGGACTCCTGTGATTCTTGCCCTCTGACACTGGATCCCTTTGGCGGCCGTTTCCTGGGGCGTCCTGGCCTAGATGGGCCAGGCTGTGGCCCGGGCGACTGGGATGGCGAGCTGCCAGCCTGTCCTGCCCGTTGCCCACCCGATGCACCTGGGACGGAAGGGGGGGAGTCCGAGGTGTCGCGGTGTACCGGGACCTCCCCTACAGAGGGAGCCGGGACGGACCACACCACCTCCTCCTCCCTCGGGGCGCCCGATGGCCCCCAGGCCTCTACATGGGTGGGGGATGCGAACGGACTGGCCATCCGACGCCCCCCCGACATCTGGCGCTGCCAGTCCTGGAGGCCCGTGCTGGTATCGACAGGGGTCTGCAGGTTTGCAGCCATGGAGCCCAGGGGGTTGGCAAACCCTGTCTGTGACAGTGCGACGCCGGCTCGCACATGGCCACTGGCGCCGATGCCCTCAGCAATGGCCTGCAGAGACTGGGCCATGGCCTGCTGAGACTGGGCCATGGCCTGCAGAGACTGGGCCATGGCCTGCTGAGACTGGGCTATGGCGTTGAGCGCCTCTGCCATCTGGCGCTGGCACTGGCTCATGGCCTCCTGTGAGAGGGCAGCCATTTCCTGGGCCACAGACGCCGCCTGCACGGAAGGCCCCAGGCCTCGCAAACCGTTCCCCATGTCTGACACCGTCGCAACCATTGCCTCCACCGCGGACGCCACCCGTGCGGTGTCAGCCTGGGTGGCATGCATGACCGGGACCACTCCCAGCTCCTGGACGCGGGTGGACTCCTCCACCTGCGACCGCAGCCGCCGCAAGCCGCCCGTCACCCTCTTCGCTCGTCTCCGGGTCGGTGGTTGCATCGGATCTATGTGTGGGTGTGGTAACTCCAGGAACCCGGGATCCATCTGGGCGGCAGATGTTCGCTTGGGCTGGGCTGCCCACCGACCGCCCGGCCCCTCTGCTGCTCCTACCTCCACCTGCTGTACCGGGACGGCTGTGTTGTGCGCACCAGTGAGTGTACCAGATGCCTCATCAATAAAGTGCCCAACCGAGGTGAGTGTTTCTGCGATGGTGGAGGGTGTTGGTGACAGCAGTGGCGTTGTGTCGTGCTCTTCGTCCCACTCTGAGTCCATGGCACTTTGGGGTGGAGGTTCGTCTCCACCCATCCACTCTGAGTCACTGTCCGGTATTTTGTCTACCTGGGTAGTGCTGTCCCGGGTACTGCTGTCCCGGGTAGTGGTGTCCTGGGTAGTGGTGTCCTGGGTAGTGGTGTCCTGGGTAGTGGTGTCCTGGCTCGGATGTGACGGGGGGCCTGTGGCTGCCCCCCTCATCGCTGGGTGGTCGCTCCCGCACGTGACGGTGGTGTCGTCTCCCTGTTGCTCCAGGTCTCTCCGTCTCCCGTGGTGTGCGAGGGGCATCCTGCGGGCGTCGCATGCTGGAGGGTGCGGGTCTCTCCGTCTCCCGTGGTCTCCGAGGGGCATTCTGCGGGCGTCGCATGCTGGAGGGTCCGGGTCTCTCCGTCTCCCGTGGCCTCCGAGGGGCATCCTGCGGGCGTCGCATGCTGGAGGGTCCGGGTCTCTCCGTCTCCCGTGGCCTCCGAGGGGCATCCTGCGGGCGGTCTGCATCTGCGGGGATGGGTGCCTGGACGTTTGGTCCTGCTATACACAATGAAGCATGCATGGTTAGACATCAGGCAGTGATCAGGTGATACGGGGGAGGGGGATATAGGGGAGGGGGGATATGGGGACGGGCTGTTGGTGGCTCACTTGCTCGTGGGGCCCCGACCTCTGCATCAGCAACCTCCCGGTCCTCAGGTCCGCCAGCCAGTTCCAGGGCCCTTTCCTCGTGTACGGTCAGTGGCCTCTCATCAGCGGGCCCTCCTCCAGTCCTCACATGCTCCCTATTGTTGTGTGCGCGCTTCTCCTGTGGGGGGGGGGGGGTGGCAGGGGTAAAAGGCAACACTGTTAGGCAGGTATATGAATGCACGCCATCGGTTGCGCGTGCATTGCAGAGGTTAAGGTTAGGGCTGGATTCACTTGGGGATATGGGGGAGGGGGATATGGGGGAGGGGGATATGGGGGAGGGGGGATATGGGGGAGGGGGGATATGGGGGAGGGGGGATATGGGGGAGGGGGGATATGGGGGAGGGGGGATATGGGGGAGGGGGTATATGGGGGAGGGGGGATGTGGGGGATGGGGGATATGGGGGAGGTGGGGATATGGGTAGGGGGGGATATGGGGGAGGGGGGATATGGGGAGGGGGGATATGGGGAGGGGGGATATGGGGGATATGGGGGAGGGGGGATATGGGGAGGGGAGATATGGGGGATATGGGGGAGGGGGGATATGGGGAGGGGGGATATGGGGGAGGGGGGATATGGGGGAGGGGGGATATGGGGAGGGGGGATATGGGGGAGGGGGAATATGGGGGAGGGGGGATATGGGGGAGGGGGATATGGGGGATATGGGGGAGGGGGGATATGGGGGAGGGGGGATATGGGGAGGGGGGATATGGGGGAGGGGAGGATATGGGGGAAGGGGGGATATGCGGGAGGGGGGGATATGGGGGAGGGGGGATATGGGGAGGGGAGATATGGGGAGGGGGTATATGGGGGAGGGGGGATATGGGGGAGGGGGGATATGGGGGAGGGGGGGATATGGGGGATATGGGGGAGGGGGGATATGGGGAGGGGGATATGGGGGAGGGGGGGATATGGGGGAGGGGGGGATATGGGGAGGCTCACCCTGCCTGCTCTGACGAGGTCGTTCACCTTCTTGTGGCACTGGGTGCCTGTCCGTGGTGTCAGGGCCACAGCGGTGACGGCCTCTGCCACTTCCCTCCACAGACGCCGGCTGTGGCGTGGGGCAACTCTGCGGCCGTGCCCGGGATACAGGGCGTCCCTCCTCTGCTCCACCGCGTCCAGGAGCGCCTCCACATCGCATGACTCGAACCTCGGGGCTGAGCAGCGGCCAGCCATCCAGTCGGGTGTTGCGGTCGGGTGTTGCGGTCGGGTGGGGGGGAGCAGCGCGGCCTTATGAGCCGTCACGCCGTGCGGCGCGTATGACGCTGCACGGCGTGAACTACTGCGCAAGCGCGGATCCCGTTACGTCGCTGCTAGCCCATTTTGGGCCGGAGACTATCGACCCATTTTTCCGACGTGACGCAAGTTGGATTTGCGCCGTTTTTTGCGCCGATCGGCGGACTTTCCGCCGATAACGGAGAATTTCGCCACTTGTCTCCCAGAATTCCGACAAAATAAACTGCTTTTTTACTTATACTCAGGCCTTTGTGTGAATATTTTCACCTCTAACAGCCAGCAAATGGGGGGGAGGGGCTCAGGGTTTGAAGGGTAAGGCAGGGAAGGTGGCAGGAAAAGGGTGGAGGGGACGGCGGGGTTGCAGGAGGGAGGGGGAGATCACGTGAGTGGATGTGGGCGGCGGAGAGTTCAGGTAACATGGGGGGAAGGGGAGGGGGGAAGGATATAATGCTGGTCCCACAGGTCACACGTTGAGATGGCGGGAAGGAGGAAGGTGTCGGTGGCTATTTTGGGTGGCCCAGGAACAAAGACTAACCCGGGCATGCAGGGACATGTCCACAAGACAAACACGGCTGGCCCCAGAGGAGGGGGGGGGTAAGAGAAACCCCCCATCAGGATAGTCACCTGGATTGTGAGGGGACTCAATGTCCCAGTGAAAATTCATAAAATTCATAGAATCTACAGTGCAGAAGGAGGCCATTCGGACCATCGAATCTGCACCGGCCCTTGGAAACAGCACCCCACTTAAGCCCAGACTTCCAACCTATCCCCGTAACCAAGTAACCCCTTCTAACCTTTTTGGGCACTAAGGGCAATTGAGCATAGCCAATCCATCTAACCTGCACATCTTTGGACTGTGAGAGGAAACCAGAGCATCCGGTGGAAACCCACGCAGACACGGGGAGAACGTACAGACTCCGCACAGACAGTGACCCAAGCCGGGAATCGAACCTGGACCCTGGTGCTGTGAAGCAACAGTGCTGCCCACTGTGCTATCGAGTTGCCCATGGGCGTGCTGCCCAAATGATCCAGAATCTTCACCCATCTAAAAAGCCTGAGGGTCAACATTGTATTCCTCCGGGAGAAAAGCGAAGGATGAAATGAGGGTAAGGAAAAACTGGGCGAGCAGACATATCAGGCATTCTTTGACACAAAGGCGAGTGGGGTAGCAATACTGTTCAAAAAAAGGGTAGCCTGCACAGCAACGAACATGGTGACAGACCCGGGGAACAGTAGGTAATGGTTAGTGGGGTCCAATAAGGGGCCCCGGTGGTATTAGTAAACATATACGTCCAAACTGGGACAACACCAAGTTATGTCCAAAAAGACCATGACAGAAATTCCCGACCTCAATTCCCACCAACTGATCATGGAGGGAGAATTTCACTGTGTATTGCACCCAAAGGCAGATAGGTCCTGCCCTCGGTCAGGCGCTAAATCAGGAATGGTGAAAAAATTAACCACCTTCATGGAACCCGTGGAGGTTCAACCACCTGAGGGTGAAGGAGTTTCTTTCTTCTCCCATGTCCATAATGCCAATTCCCAGATAGACTTCTTTGTGATAGGAAAGTCAGTACTTCCAGGGGTATCATAGAATTATAGAATCCACAGTGCAGAAGGAGGTCGTTTGGCCCATCGAGTCTGCACCGGCCCTTGGAAAGAGAATCCTACCTAAGCCGACATATCCACCCTATCCCTGTAACCCAGTAACCCCATTCCTTTTTGGACACTGAGGGCAATTTAGCATGGCCAATCCACCTAACTTGCACATCTTTTGACTGTGGAAGGAAACCGGAGCACACGGAGGAATGCCACGCAGACACGGGAAGAACGTGCAGACTCCACACAGACAGTGACCCAAGGTGGGAATCGAACCCGGGACCTGGGAGCGGTGAAGCTCTGTGCTACCGTGCCGCCCATTGTGCTAGGGGCGGAATAGTCTGCAATAGTAATCTCGGACCATGCACCACACTACCTGGATGTGAGGTTGGAGACAGTCTGGGACCATTAACACCCCCCCCCCCCCCCCCCCCCCCACCCCCCGCCCCCAGTGAGGCTGGGCATTGCCCTCCTCGCCGAAAAAGCTTTTTGTGAAAGGATGACACTAGCCATAAGCTGCAAACATAATGGGGAGGTCTTTTCCTCCACATTCTGAGAGGCAGTGAGGGCAGTGATCAGGGTATAAATAATAGCATATAGGGCTCAAAGAGGAAAAGGTGACCAAGCAGCGGCAGATCGACTCCATACTGGAAGTATTCCACTGCCCCGACCATGAAGCTGCTAGCAGAGAGGAAAAAACTGCAAATGGAATTCGACCTGCTCTCCACTGGGAAAGCAGTGAGCCAGCCACGAGGAACCTTTTATGAACATGGGGAACATCTACTGGCACACCAGCTGAGGAAACAGGCGGCCACACGAGAGGTCAGGGACGAGAAGGGATGGATGGTCGCGACCCCGGAGGAGATCAACGGAGTCTTTACCAGGGGCTACGCACCTCCGAGCCCAAGGAGAGGGACTCAGAGATTATGCAGTTCCTGGACAGGCTGGACCTCCCAGCTGTGGGGGAGGAAATGGGACAGGGACTGGAATCACCGCTGGGTGTGGAGGAGGTCAAGAGGGATCTGCATTTGTGGGACTCACTCTCACTCTCCTTGGCGGGGAAAGTGCAGACAATAAAAATGAACGTACTGCCAAGGTTCCTCTCCATATTTAGATCACTCCCAATCTTCATCCCCAAATCCTTCTTCACTAAAGTGGACAAACTAATCTCCACCTTCATATGGGCAGGAAAATAGACTAAAATCCGCAAATCTGTCCTAAAGAGAGAGTGACACTCGGAGGGACTTGGCACTGCTGAACCTCCTGTTCTACCACTGGGCAGCAAATACGGAAAGGCTGCGGGGTTGGCTGGGAAAGCTGGGGGCAGAATGGGAACAGATGGAAGAGACCTTCTGTATCGGAATGTGGCTGCAGGCACTGGCCACATCTCCGCTCCCATTTCCCCCAGTCAAGTACTCAACGAGCCCGGTGATGGTAGCCACACTAAGAACCTGGAACCAGCTCAGACACCACTGCAAACTCAACGACATGTCCAGTGCTGCCCCAATCTGCAAAAACCACAGGTTCACCTTGGACAAATTGCATGCCAAGCACAAAACCCAGGGAAGGGAAGAAGAGGTCCTGAGAGTGAGAGATCTATGTGTAGACCGTAGACTAGCAAACCTGGGGAACTAACGGAGAAACTCGAGCTCCCAAAAGGATATGAGCTCCGATATCTACAAATATGGGACTTCCTCTGCAAGGAAGCTCCATCGTTGCCCCAGCTACCCTGACATACCCTTCAGGACAGACTGTTAGCACAGGACGAATTAGGGGAGGATAGGTTCGAGGACATATATAGATGACTGCTCGAGGTGATAAGGGCCACAGTCGATGAAACGAGAGAGAAGTGGGAGGGAGAACTAGCCATTGAGATATGGGAAGAACTCGGGAGCGAAATACTGCACAGGGTCAATGCCACCTTCACGTGCACCAGGCTGAGCCTGGCGCAGCAGAAGGTGGTACAAGGGCGCACCTGACCTGTGCACGCTGAGTGGGTTCTTCCCAGAGGTGGAAGACAGATGCAAGCGGTGTCAGGGGGGGTTCAGTCAAACACTCTCACTGGAGCATAGTGGTTAGCGCAATTGCTTCACAGCTCCAGGGTCCCAGGTTCGATTCCGGCTTGGGTCACTGTCTGTGCGGAGTCTGCCCGTTCTCCTCGTGTGTGCGTGGGTTTCCTCCGGATGCTCCAGTTTCCTCCCACAGTCCAAAGATGTGCAGGTTAGGTGGATTGGCCATGCTAAATTGCCCTTAGTGTCCAGAATTGACTTTAGTGTCAGGTGGGGTTACTGGGTTATGGGGATAGAGTGGAGGTGTGGGCTGGGTAGGGTGCGCTTTCCAAGAGCTGATGCAGACTCGATGGGCCGAATGGCCTCCTTCTGCACTGTAAATTATATGATATGTTCTGGTCTTGTTCTGGGCTGACCAGATTCTGGACCACCTTCTTCGAGACCATGTCCAAGGTTGTGTGGGTTAAGAGGGATCCATGTCCATTAGTGACAGTCTTTGGGTATCCGAGCAGCCAGTGCTCTTCGAAGGGAGGGGGGCGACGCCATGGCCTCCGACTCCCTAATAGCCCAATGATTGCTCCTGCTTGGATGGAGATCGGCAGTGCCACTCAAGGTCTCGGACTGGCTGGCCGACCTGGGGAAATTTTTGAGGTTTGAAAAAATACAATTTGCCATCAAGGCGTCGGATTAACGGTTCTCAGGTTGAGACAGTTCACCACCATCTTCAAAGACCTGTTCGTGACCAGCAGCTTCAGGGGGAGGGCGGAGCTATGAGTAGCAGGTCTATGGGGGTGAGGCAAACGGGGGAGATTTACATCCAGTCACACCTCTACGAAGAAAAAAGTGCCTGCACTACACCCATGGCATAATTAAATGTCATTGCAACCACTGTCGATATTATTGCTGAGCAAACCAGACCCCCAGACTGAAATATTTCTCACTGATCATAAACCTTTTTTCAATCATAAAAATGAGGAGGAAGAGCGACTGACCCCCAAAGCATGGAACTCCGTAATACCATTAAGAATTTTTAAAAAAAGATTTGTAAAAAGAGAAAAAAGAATATAAGCACACAAGATTAAAGTTACACAGTTAAATAGTCTTATAACAACTCCCAGAAAGCCAGCTTGTTCAAAAGTACACAATTAAATTAGTTTCTTGGCAACAACCCCTTATAGATTTTTAGCCAAGTCAAGGAATTGTCACTTTAATAAAGCTGTATTTCACAACTTCCAATACTTCCACTCTGATGTGAAATGCCAAATGGAGGTTCAGAAATAAACTGTTTTTTGAAAACAAAGACACCTCCAGTTTAAGACAAAGACTGGGTGGCTGCCTCCAATTCTAAACTTTCACAGCAGCTCACACACAAAGGAGTTGGTCTTCAGGGCTTTTCCCCGCAGCCACACCACTCAATTAAACATCCTTGCTTAAATATTTTTTACCTCTTTCATTTTAGGTTCTTGTCCTGAAACATCTCTTTGAACTTAACTTCCAATATATAACTTCCAAATATAAAAATCTTTTATGAGCAAGATTTCCCAGCCCCTCCCGTCAGCAGGATCATCTGGTCCTGCCAAAGGTGACCGAACCACCTCCCCGCACCCTCTGCAGCGGGTTTGCCGGTGGCAGGATGAGCAGGTCCCACATAATACCTTAGACATTGGCAGGAATGGAATATCCTGCTGATGGCCAATGACCATAAGACCATAAGACATAGGAGCAGAATTTGGCCACTCGGCCCATCGAGTCTGCTCCGCCATTCAATCATGCTGATATTTTTCTCATTCCCATTTTCCTACCTTTTCCCCATAACCCCCTTATTAATCAAAAGCCTATCTATCTCTATTTTAAAGAAACTCAGTGATTTGACCTCCACAGCCTTCTGCGGCAAAGAGTTCCACAGATTCACCACCCTCTGGCTGAAGAAATTCCTCCTCATCTCTGTTTTAAAGGATCGTCCCTTCAGTCTGAGATTGTGACCTCTGCCTCTAGTTTTTCTTACAAGTGGAAACATTCTCTCCATGTCCACTCTATCCAGGCCTCGCAGTATCCTGTAAGTTTCAATAAGATCCCCCCTCATCCTTCTAAACTCCGAGTACAGACGCAGAGTCCTCAACCGTTCTTCATATGACAAGCTTTTAGTTCCAGGGATCATTCTTGTGAACCTCCTCTGGACCTTTTCCAAGGCCAGCACATCCTTCCTTAGATACGGGGCCCAAAACTGCTCACAATACTCCAAATGGGGTCTGACCAGAGCCTTATATAGGCTCAGAAGTACATCCCTGGTCTTGTATTCTAGCCGTCTCAACATGAATGCTAATATGGCATTTGCTTTGCCGGCTGAACCTGCACGTTAACCTTAAGAGAATCGTGAACAAGGACTCCCAGGTCCCTTTGTGCTTCTGCTTTCCGAAGCATCTTCCCATTTATAAAATAGTCTATGCCTCCATTTCTCCTTCCAAAGTGCATAACCTCACACTTTTCCACATTGTATTCCATCTGCCACTTCTTTGCCCACTCTCCTAGCTTGTCCATATCCTCCTGCAGCCCCCCTGCATCCTCAATACTACCTGTCCCTCCATAGATCTTTGTATCATCTGCAAACTTAGTAACAGTGCCTTCTGTTCCTTCTTCCAGATCATTAATGTATATTGTGAAACGTTGTGGTCCCAGCACCGACCCCTGAGGCACACCACTAGTCACCGGCTGCCATGCTGAAAAAGACCCCTTTATCCCCACTCTCTGCCTTCTGCCAGTCAGCCAATCCTCTATCCATGCCAGGATCTTACCATAACACCATGGGCTCTTAACGTATTTAACAGTCTCCTTTGTGGCACCTAGTCAAATGCATTCTGTAAATCTAAATAAATCATGTCCACTGGTTCTCCTTTGTCTAACTTCCTTGTTACCTCCTCAAAGAACTCTAACAGATTTGTGAGACATGACCTCCCTTTGACAAAGCCATGCTGACTCAGTCCAATTTTACCATGCACTTCCAAGTACTCCGAACTCATCTTTAATAGTGGACTTTAAAATCTTACCAATGACCGAAGTCAGGCTAACCGGCCTATAATTTCCTGTCTTCTGCCTCCCTCCCTTCTCAAACAGCGGTGCTACATTAGCCACTTTCCAGTCCACTGGGACCCATCCTGCCTCCAGTGATTCCCGAAAGATCACCACCAATGCCTTCACAATCTCCTCTGCTATCTCTTTTAGAACCCTGGTGTAGTCAATCCGGTCCAGATGACTTATCCACCTTCAGACCTTTCATTTCCCCTGAACCTTTTCCTTAGTGATGGTCACTGCACTCACCTCTACCCCTGAATCTCCTGGAGCTCTGGCATCCCACTGGTGACTTCCACCGTGAAGAGTGATGCAAAGTATCTATTCAGTTCATCTGCCATTTTTTTGTTTCCTATTATTACTTCTCCAACCACATTTTCCAATGGTCCAATGTATATTTTTGCCTCTCTCTTACCTTTTATATGTTGAAAGAAACACTATCTATCTTCTTTTATATTACTAGCTAACTTGCACTCATATTTCATCTTCTCTCCCCTCATTACTTTTTTAGTTATCCTCTGCTCGCTTTTAAATGATTCCCAATCCTCTAGCTTCCCACTAATTCTCGCCACTTTGTATGCTTTTTCTTTTGCTTTTATGCTGTCCTTGTCTTCCCTCATCAACCATGGATGCCTTGTCCTGCCCTTAACATGTTTCCTCCTCCTTGGGATGAATTTCGGCTGTGCCTCCCGAATAACCCCCCAAAACTCCTGCCATTGCTGTTCCACTGTCTTCCCTGCTAGGCTCCTTTTCCAATCAACTCTGGCCAGCTCCTCCCTCATGTCTTTGAAGTTACCCTTATTTAATTGTAATACCGTTACATCTGACTCCAGCTTCTCCCTCTCAAACTGCAGGGTAAATTCTATCATATTGTGGGCACTGCTCCTTAAGGTTTCCTTCACCTTAAGATCCCTAATAAATTCTGCCTCATTACACATCACCAACTCCACAATTGCCTGTTCCCGAGTGTGCTCTACCACAAGCTGTTCTAAAAAAACATCTCTGAAACATTTCACAAATTCCTTTTCTTTGGATCCGCTACCAAACTGATTTTCCCAGTCCACCTGCATATTGAAGTCGCCCATGATTATTGTAATATTGCCTTTTTTACATGCTTTCTCTGTCTCCTGATTTATTTTCTGCCCCACATCCTGACTATTGCTAGGGGGCCTGTACATAACTCCCATCAGGGTCTTTTTACCTTTGCGATTCTTCAACTCTACCTGCAGAGATTCTATGCCTTCTGATTCTGTATGGCTCTTGCTATCGATTTAACTTCATTCCTTAGTAACAATGCAACCCCACCCACTTTGTGCATCTGCCTGTCCTTTCGATAGACACATATCCTTGTATATTTAGATCCCAGCCCTATCCCCTTGCAGCCACGTCTCTGTGATGCCTAGAACATCGTACCGGCCAATTTCAATGTGCGCAAACAGCTCATTTACCTTGTTCCGTATACTGCATGCATTAATGTACAATACACTCAGTCCCGCATTGACCACCTCCCTTCTCACACTTGTCACGTTTTTTGCTCTGCCTGAGGGTGATGTTCTATTATTTTTATTCTCCTTCAGTTATGACATCTTCTAAGCTAAGGCTCTGGTTCCCACACCCCTGCTGTCATGTGAGAGTACCTTTAAGAAATGGGTGTTTATAAATGGGTGTGTATATAAGTATCTGCAGTGAGAGTACCTTTAAGAAATGGGTATTTATTACTGCAGTGATGTCAGAGAGTGGGTGGAGCCGGGCTGTCTGTCAGCTTTTTACTTTCATTTTAGGCTGTTTGTTGCAGAGTGTGTTTTAGCTTCGTTTTCAGAGCTGGATAGCTGCAGTCACAGCCAGAAGGTGTATTAGAGTCTTGCTCTGTAATCTAAAGACTGCAAATATATCCTGGTGATTTAAAACTAATAACAGTAGTAACTTTAACCTGATGTGCTTCTGGTAAAAGGTGTTTTAAGTCTTATGGATGTTAAAAGGAAAGCTTAAAGGATTACTTAGTGTTGTATTCTTTGGGGGTTGTATTTGAATTAATGGTTGCTAAGATGTTCACTGTATGTTTTAAAAGGGTTAACTTGAGTTCAGAGAATAAACATTGTTTTGCTTTAAAAAATACTTTTCCATTTCTGCTGTACCACACCTGTAGAGTGGGCCGTGTGCTCCCCATACCACAATCTGGTAAAGGTTGTGGGTCAGGTGAACTCCATGATACACTTTGGGGATCTCTAAATAAATAACAAATTGGCCCAGAACAAATTGGGGGCTCGTCCAGAATAAAAGTCTATTTATTGGATTGGCTTAGTGAACTTAAAGACAGTGAGGGGTGAGCATATTGTGTGGTTGCTTTTCAAGTGTGGTATTCTAGTTTAAGTGGGGAGTGTATTGTGGACAATGGCTCTTTCAGAGGCTCTGAAGTTTTGGGGGTGGAGACGGTCACACGCAGTACCTTACGGGCAGAGACGAAAAGCAGACTGTTAGATTTGGCAAAAACATTGCAGTTAACATTACCTGACAAAATGCGAAAAGATGAGGTAATTATGGCAGTAGCTAAGCATTTAAAATTGCCTGAGATAAAGTTTGACTCATTGGAAATGGCAAAAATTCAGTTACAAATTAAACAAATGGAACATGAGAAAGAATTAAAGCAGCTTGAATATGAAAGAGAGGAAAAAGAAAAAGAGAGAGAGGAAAAAGAAAAGGAGAGAGAAGAAAGGAGAAAAGAAAGAATAACCCTAGCAGAACAAAAAGAAAGAGAAAGGGAGATACAGATCAGGGAGAAAGATAAAGAGCGAGAGTTTGAGCTTCAGAAAATGGCCATGAAACATGACAGTCAGTTAAAATTGGCAGACGTAAAGGTAAATGTACAGTTGGATGATAGTGATGAGGATAGTGAGAAAGAGTGTCACAGTCGAAGGCTTGGTGGGGATCTATTTAAATATGTCCAAGCATTGCCGAGGTTTGATGAGAAGGAGGTAGAAGCCTTTTTCATTTAATTTGAGAAGGTAGCTAAACAAATGAAATGGCCACAGGACATGTGGGTATTACTGATTCAAACAAAGTTGATAGGTAGGGTTAGTGAAGTGTTTGCGTCACTACCGGAGGAGGTATCTGGGACGTATGAGGAGGTGAAAAAATCCATCCTAGGTGCATATGAATTAGTGCCTGAAGCCTACAGACAAAGGTTTAGAAATGTAAGGAAAGAATTTGGTCAAACATACATGGAGTTTGAAAGGCTCAAACAGGGTAATTTTGATAGGTGGATAAGGGCTTTGAAAATAGACCAAACATATGATGCTCTCAGAGAAATTATATTTTTGGAGGAGTTTTAAAATTCAATTCCTGATGCAATGAGAACTCATGTGGAAGAACAGAGGGTTAAAACTGCGAGGTCAGCAGCTGAAATGGCAGATGATTATGAATTAGTTCATAAATCAAAGCTTGGTTTCCGACATCAGTTTCAGCCTGTGAGGGATAGAAACTGGGGACATGAGAAATACTCAAGTGGTAAAGGTAAAGGTGATCTGATGGGAGATAATAAGGGGAGTGTACCTCAGATTAAAAAAGAAATCCAGGAGGGCAGAAAAGAAAGGAAAAGTTTCAAATGTTTTCACTGTAATAAACTAGGCCATGTACAGTCACAGTGTTGGTGGGTGAAGAAAAGCACTGGGAAGGCTGATGTGGTAAAACAGGATAAGACAGTGGGGTTTGTTAAAGTGGTAAAGGAAAGCCCAAATGAAGCGAAGGAGATGCAAAAGATTGTACCGCCGGAAAGAGGTGATTGATAAAAAGTGCCAGATCTCTTTAAAGAATTGACTTGTATGGGTAAAGTTTACTCATGTGTATCAGGAGGAGCAGGTAAAGAAGTCACAATTTTAAGAGATACGGGAGCTATTCAATCTTTAATGGTAAGAGATGAGGAGTTATGTAGTTTGGGAAGAATGTTGCCAGAAAAGGTGGTAATATGTTGAATTCAGGGGGAGAGGAGTAGTGTTCCATTATATAAGGTAAGATTGGAAAGTCCAGTGAAGAGTGGTGAAGTGGTAGTAGGAGGTAATGGTGGTAATGGTAATAGAGAAACTATCTTGTCCAAGATTACAGTTTATCTTGGGTAATGATATAGCTGGGTCGCAGGTGGGGGTGATGCCTACTGTGGTTGATAAGTCAGTGGAAAATCAGACAGCTGAAGTGTTGAAGGACACATATCCTGGGATTTTTCCGGATTGTGTAGTAACAAGGTCGCAAAGTCACAGGTTAAGACAAGAGGAGAAATCAAAGAGTGAAGATGAAGTTGAAATGCAATTATCAGAAATGATTTTTGGTCAGATGGTTGAAAAGGAACAAGAACAGGTGGAGGATGAGGCAGATATTATTAGTTCAGGAAAATTGGCGGAGTTACAACAGAAAGATGTAGAAATAAAACGGATGTATCAGAAAGCATACACGGAGGAGGAATCTGAGTGTATTCCAGAGTGTTATTACCGTAAAAGTGATGTCTTGATGAGAAAATGGAGACCTTTACATATGCAGGTGAATGAAAAGTGGGCAGAAGTTCATTAAGTAGTATTGCCGGTGGGGCATAGAAAGAAGGTGTTGCGAGTTTCACATGAGGTACCAGTGGGAGGTCATTTGGGAATAAGGAAAAGTCAAGCTAAAATCCAGAAACATTTTTATTGGGCTGGACTACATAAAGATGTAGTTAAATTTTGTCAATCATGTCACATATGTCAAGTGATAGGGAAACCTCAAGCAATGATAAAGCCAGCACCCTTAATACCCATTCCAGCATTTGAGGAACCTTTTACAAGGATCCTAATTGATTGCGTAGGACCGCTTCCAAAAACGAAAAGTGGGAATCAATATCTTTTGACGTCCGCTCCTCTGCTGCAGCCCCCGCCTCCTTTCTGAGCAGTCCCCGCTAATGCTACCACAGGGCTGCATGCAGGGTAGCGGTCATCGCCACAGTGGCCAGCATCACCAGTTGATGTCCAAACGCCATAATTCTTGGCTGGGGGGTGAAAGGCAAACATGTTATCATGGCGCATACACCCGTGCCCAACCAGGTGCCATGGGCTACACGATGGCCCGGTTGTCACCGCGCGCCCCAACCATGCATATCCCCCACAGCGCCCATCTCTGCTACCGGGGCACCGTTGGATGGCACTGTCCTCACTGGGGGTTGCCGTCGGTTTCATCCTCGGTGGTCCCTAGGGTGGCTGCTGGCTGGGTGGGGTGGGGTTGGGGCCCAGCCATATGGCCATTGTAACTGCGTGCACCCAAGGGCCAGGGTGAGTGGCCAGCAATATGGCCGCCTTAACGGCGGTCAGTGCCTGGGCACCGCCCTGTCCTGTTGGGGGCACCCCAGCTGCTCGTCCTGTCTTCCTCTCCTTCCACCCCCTCCCACCCCCCACAGGAAGCACGGTGGTGTCCGATCCGTAAGCCCGCAGCCACCCCATGCCACCTCCTATCTCCTCTCTCTGCCGCCGCAGCCAGGACGCCAGTTTCACGAATTTTTAACGTATATTAGAAACGCCATCAGGATTTCGGCCCATCCAAGACACTGAATAGCGGAGGTCCTGGAGAATCGGTCGTCAGGACCGCTAATGAGATGCCTACTGTACTTTCAGGCCGCGAGGTGGGCGCTGCGATTTCGGCGTTTTTGGGAGGCCGGAGAATCCAGATTTGGCATGAAAGCAGTGCCTGGTTCGATTTTGGCGTCAGAAGCTGTTCTCCGCCCGATAGAGTTTCGCGATTTTGGCGTGAGTTAATGGAGAATCCAGCCCCTTGTCTTTAATTCCAGAAATCTGGGGCTGGATTCCCCATGGGGTGATGCTAAAATCGGGAAACACCATCGGCTGGAGAATCGGGCCTGATGTGGGTTTTGCTCCGAATCAGCATTCTCCGGACCCCCGAAAATGACAAAATCGCTAATGCATTTAATTATCGATCCTGCTGGCCGATTCTCCGGGGCCTCAGCGATTCAGCACCTCGGATAGGCTGAATTCCCGACGGCATGTTTCTAATGTGGTATCAAAATTCTTTAACCTGGTGTGCTGGCTGAGGCGGTTGCGAGAGGAGGTAGGAAGTGGTGTGAGGTGAATGCGGGCTTCCGGATCAGGCACCAGCCGTGCTTCCTGCGGGAATGGGTCAGGCCCTGCCAGGCTCGGGGGAGGGGAGGGGAAGTGGGGGATGGCAGGCCGAGCAGCCAGGGAGCCACCAACAGGACAGGGGCAGTGCCCAGGCTCCGACCGCCATTACGGCGGCCATCTTGCTGGCCACACATCTCAGCCCCTTGGTGCACGCAGTGACAACGGACAGAAGGCCCCTCCCAACCACCCCACCCAACCAGCACCACCCATCGGGGGACCACCTCCCGGGTGGCGTGCAGCCAACCCCGAGGACCCCCGGCACCTGGCGCTGCCAGTCCTGGAGGACCACTCTGGTATCGACAAAGATTTGAACGTTAGCGGCCATGGAGTGGCCCATCTCCATCTGGAACTGCAACACATCACTCTGCTCCTACCTCCACCTGCTGAACTGGACCGCCTATGTGGTGCACACCAAATTGTGTCCCAGGAGCCTCTTCACTAGTTTGCCCAACCGAGGTGATAGTCTCTGAGATGGTGGAGAGTATTGGAGACAGCAGAGATGGAAAGTCAGTGGTCTCCTCCGACTCGAACTCCGGGGTACACTGAGTCTCAGGCAGAGGGCTGGTGTTCGGGCTGCTCTCCCCGTCAGTGCTCTGCTGTCCGGGGGGGTACCGGCTCTGGCACTGGATGGGGGCGGGGGGCTCCGGATGGACCGGCCCCATCTCCGGCAGGTCCTGTAAGACACAAGATGGCATGTATGGTTAGACAGCCGGATGGGGGTGAAGCGTGATGTGGTGAAGGCTGAGGTGAGGGGTGTGGAGCGGTGGGGTGATGGGTTGGGGGGGATGAGGGTAGGTTGGCGAGTGAGGGGGGGAGGTTGGGGAGGGTGAGGAATTTGGGGGAGGGGTTTGGGGTGGGGTGGGGAAGGGGATTGAGGTGGGGTGAGAAAGGTTGGGGTGAGGTGAGGGGGGTTGGGGTGGGCACACACGTGTCATGAGGATCCGCAACTAGGCAGGGGGTCTCACTTCGTCGGGTGCCGCTGGTCTGTCCTCCGGGCTGCTGACCACGTCCAGTGCCCTCTGCTCTGCCATGGTGAGGGGACGCAGGTCTGCTGGTTCCCCTCCATTCTTCTCCCGCTCCCGGCGGTTGTGCGCGGCCTTGTCCTGGGGGGACAAACACAAACAGCGACAGTGTTAGACAGTCAGGTGCATGAAGCCCAGGGGTTGGGTAGCTGATGGCATCAGTGACCAGGGCACACGGCCACTACGGCTGGCATAGGTGATGGCATGTGGGGCAGGGTGGGGGTCCAGCCATCCCCCGGGGGGGGGCGGGGGGGGTGTTGGGTGCTCTGAGGTACAGACGAACCAACACAGTTGCGATTGGTACAACGCAGTTTTATTCCAACTAGTTATTTACACATCTGACTTGGTACTCAGCACGTGGTGATGTGTGAGTGTCTTGTTAATGAGGTCCTGGCCTTGTCCTGTCTCCAGATGGACTGACCAGGAGGTGTCGTGTTTCTTGTCTTATACTGTGTCTGCTCTTGTCTGTGATTGGCTGTCGTGTTATGTGTGCTAATTGGTCTGTTGGTCTGGCTATCATGATGTGTGTGTTGTGATGTGTGTTTGAATATCATGACATCCCCCCTTTTTTACAAGATTATGTGCCTACGTGGTTATAAATATAAATGTGTCCTGAGTGCAGCTAAAGGTGTGTGTGCGTGATATTTACAGCATGTACATATGGTGTAACTATATACAAGGGACGGTGTCAGGTGTGACATGCTAACGAGGTTGTACCATAACAAAAGAAGAAGAACGTTGAAATTTGGACCGAGCAAACGAGGCCTGGAACGATAAAACAGTGACATGTTACAATACAGTAGTTGCTAAAATTTGACGTGTGAACAGGCTCATAAGTCCAGTCTAGTAGGTGGGCGACGAATTCGGGTTGACCGCCTCAAGGGTGGGTCGAGAACCACCGGCTGAGGTGCGAGTCTGGCCACGGGCGGCGACAGAAGGGGCATGGTATATGGCAGCTCCACGAAGTCACTATCAGGAACCAGTGGAGGACACGGCATCTGTGTATGGTTCCGTTGCGAGCGTGGAAGTAGGCGAATGGCTCGGCGATTGCGCCTACGCACGGATCCATCCGGCATGCGTACCAGGAACGAGCGGGGAGCCACGCGTCGGAGAACTTCGGCAAGTGCTGACCAGCCACCGTCTGGTAGGTGAATGCGGACGTTGTCTCCAGGGGCCAGGGAGGGAAGATCAGTTGCCCGTATGTCGTACGATCTCTTCTGGCGATCGCGCTGCAGTTGCATCCTATGCAGTACCGGAGCATGGTCTATTGTTGGTGCCAGGATGGAAGGCACAGTGGTTCTGAGGGCGCGACCCATCAGCAGCTGTGCTGGCGGGAGACCCGTGGCTAGTGGGGCCGAGCGATAGGCCAGCAGGGCGAGGTAGAAGTCCGATCCGGCAGCAGCAGCCTTGCAGAGGAGCCGCTTGGCAATGTGAACACCCTTCTCCGCCTTTCCATTGGACTGGGGATGCAGAGGGCTGGACGTCACGTGTGTGAAGCCATACGAGGCCGCAAAGGACGACCATTCATGGCTGGCAAAACAGGGCCCATTGTCCGACATGACAGTCATCGGAATGCCGTAGCAAGCAAAGGTGGCTTTGCAGGCCCTGATGACAGCAGACGACGTCAGATCGTGCAGGCGTATGACTTCTGGGTAATTGGAGAAGTAGTCCACTATGATAACATCGTCCATGCCAAGCGCGTGAAATAGGTCAACGCCCACCTTTGCCCAGAGGGACGTCACCAGCTCATGGGGCAGAAGCGTCTCAGGAGGTTGCGCCGGCTGAAACCTTTGGCAGGTTGTACAGTTGATCACCATGTTGGCAATATCGTCACTGATGCCCGGCCAGTATACCGCCCCTCGGGCCCTCCGTCTGCACTTCTCGACCCCCAAGTGGCCTTCGTGTATTTGATCGAGAACCAGCTGGCGCATACTGTGCGGAATCACAATCCTGTCCAGCATCAGGAGGATCCCATCAATGATGGCTAAGTCGTCTCGTACATTATAGAACTGCGGGCACTGCCCTTTGAGCCATCCTCCCGTCATGTGGCGCATCACTCGCTGGAAAAGGGGGTCGGCCGCTGTCTCTCGGCGGATGCGGGCCCGACTGGAGTCATCAGCCGGCAGATTTGCCGCTGTCAAGGCCACCTGTGCCTCGACCTGAAATACGAACCCCTCCGCGTCTGGCGGCGTGCTCACTGCTCTGGATAGGGCATCCGCCACGATGAGGTCCTTCCCTGGAGTGTAGACCAGCTGGCTGTCGTACCTCCTGAGTTTAAGTAGGGTGCGCTGGAAGCGAGGGGTCATCTCGTTCATGTCCTTGTTTGTTATGCTGACCAGGGGGCAGTGGTCAATTTCGATCGTGAACCGTGGAAGACCATAGACGTAATCGTAGAACTTGTCTAAACCGGTTAGCAAGCCCAGGCATTCTTTTTCGATTTGCGCGTAGCGCTGCTCTGTGGGGGTCATGGCCCGCGATGCATAGGCCACTGGGGCCCATGATGCCGTGTCATCCCTCTGCAGGAGCTCTGCTCCAATGCCAGATTGGCTGGCATCAGTTGAGATTTTGGTGGGACGAGACGTGTCGAAGAACGGCAACACTGGTGCCGTGGTGAGTTTGCGTTTGAGCTCCTCCCATTCCAGCTGGTGTGTGTGCTGCCAGTGGAACTCTGTAGATTTTTTGACGAGGTGGCGCAGAGTCGTTGTGTGGGAGGCAAGGTTGGGAATGAATTTCCCTAGGAAGTTGACCATGCCAAGGAAGCGTAGGACAGCCTTCTTGTCGGCCGGCTGCGGCATGGCTGTGATGGCGCTCACCTTGTCTGCATCCGGACGGACCCCTGACCGGGAGATATGGTCCCCCAGGAACGTCAATTCGGTCTGGCCAAAGGCGCACTTGGCTCGGTTGAGGCGCAGGCCATTTTCCCGTATGCGGGCAAAAGCGCGTTGGAGACGATGTATGTGCTCCTGCTGTGTGGTGGACCAGATGATGACATCGTCCACATATACGCGCACCCCTTCGATGCCTTCCATCATCTGCTCCATGATTCTGTGGAAGTCCTCGGATGCCGAGATGATGCCAAATGGCATCCGATTGTAGCAGAATCTGCCGAAAGGGGTGTTGAAGGTACATAGCTTTCGGCTGGACGGGTCCAGTTGGATCTGCCAAAATCCTTTAGAAGCATCCAGTTTCGCGAATATCTTCGCCTGGGCCATTTCACTGGTGATCTCCTCCAGTTTGGGTATGGGATAATGTTCCCGCATAATGTTATTATTGAGGTCTTTGGGGTCTATACAGATGCGGAGCTCGCCAGAGGGCTTCTTGACACACACCATGGAGCTGACCCATGGCGTGGGCTCCGTGACCCTGGATAGGACCCCTTGGTCCTGGAGATCCTGCAGCTGCAGCTTGAGGCGGTCTTTAAGTGGCGCAGGAACCCTGCGAGGTGCGTGAACGACCGGGATGGCGTCCGGCTTGAGGCAAATTCGGTAGGTGTATGGCAGTGTTCCCATGCCTTCGAATGCCTCCTGGTTGTGGGCGAGGAGCGATTGGAGCTGTGCGTTGAACTCTGCATCCGGGAAGTCAGACCTGCCGTCTGGAGAGAGAGAGAGAATTCGTTACACAAGGTGGAGAGCCTTACATGCCTGTGCGCCCAGCAAGGAGTCCTTCGATGAGCCAACTATCTCGAACGAGAGTGTGGCCGTGTGTGTTTTGTCTGTCACCTGGAGCTGGCAGGGTCCCATGGCCGGGATAACGTTCCCGTTGTAGTCGACCACCTTGCACCGGGATGGCTGGATTGGTGGTCTGACCTTCATGACATAGAAGGCTGACCATGCTATGAGGTTGGCGGAGGCGCCAGTGTCCAGGCGGAAAGTGATCGGCGATCGGTTGACCGTCAGGGTGGCAATCCATACATCGGCCGGATTGATGGTGTTGACCCGGTTCACATCAATGACCGCAACCCGGAAGGCGTCTTGGTCATCTGTGTCGTCGGTTTGGATGTCGTGATGTGGAGGCTGGATGGTCCGCACGTGTCTGCGAGGTTGTCGGAGATGTGGAAGATCAACAGGTTGAGCCGCTCGACCGTAGCCAGCGTAATGGCCCATCTTGCCACAGCGAAGGCATTGTCGGGTTTTTGCAGGACATTGCCCTTTTAAATGTGCAGCTCCACAGTTACCGCACGTCATGACGTCATGGCGTTTGTTACGGCACTGCGCATGCGCAGTTCGGTCTTGCGTCGGGCGCGCCTGCGCAGCACGTCCCTCAGTGTTGCCGTAGGTTTTGGCACGCACAAACGCGGGAGGCATCAAAAAGCGCGCGAAACGGCCGCCCTCGTCCGGGCCGCGGGCCGGGAGAAACACGATTGCCTGGATGCGTTCGGCCTCGTGGGCGGCCTGGCTTGCCGATTCGATCGCTTGGGACCCTATCCGTGCCAATTCGGTCGCCTGAAATTGGGCAGAGCGGCTGGTCGCATTTTCATGCAGGACACAGGCTTCAACTGCAGATGCTAAGGTCAGGCCTTTAATTTTTAGAAGCTGGTGGCATAGGCCACTGGAGGCAACACCAAAAACGATCTGGTCCCGGATCATGGACTCTGAGGTGGTGCCGTAACCGCAGGACTGCGCGAGTATGCGGAGGTGCATCAGGAAGGACTGAAAGAGCTCATCCTTACCTTGTAGGCGCTGCTGAAAGATATACCTCTCAAAGCTTTCATTGACCTCAACGTTGAAGTGCTGGTCGAGCTTGAGGAGGACCGTGTCATATTTAGATTTGTTCTCGCCTTCCGCGAACACCAAGGAGATGTATACATCGATGGCGTGCTGACCTGCGGTAGTGAGGAGCATGGCAATCTTTGTTTCGTCCGATGCGCCCTGTTTTTCATTAGCTCGCATGAACAGTTCGAATTGCTGCTTGAAGAGCTTCCAATTGGTACCCAGGTTCCCAGCGACTTGCAACGGCTGCGGTTTGTTGTGGGTGTCCATGGCTCAGGATGGCAGATTTGCCGGTAAGTATCAATTCACTCACTGGTACCATGTGGTGTTGGGTGCTCTGAGGTACCAACACGGTTGCGATTGGTACAACGCAGTTTTATTCCAACTAGTTATTTACACATCTGACTTGGTACTCAGCACGTGGTGACAGTGTGAGTGTCTTGTTAATGAGGGCCTGGCCTTGTCCTGTCTCCAGATGGACTGACCAGGAGGTGTCATGTTTCTTGTCTTATACTGTGTCTGCTCTTGTCTGTGATTGGCTGTCGTGTTATGTGTGCTAATTGGTCTGTTGGTCTGGCTATCATGATGTGTGTGTTGTGATGTGTGTTTGAATATCATGACAGGGGGGACTGGATCACATGCGTGGGGGGTTAGTGCCAGGGGCTCAGCACTGAGTGCTCACCCTGGCCGTCCTGAGGAGGTTGTGCAGTTTTTTTTTGCACTGCTGCCAGTCCGGGCGACTTCGTTGACGGCGGGTCCCACCTCCGCCCAGGCACGCGAACGGTGGCGCCTGAGGACCTCCCCCCCCAGGCCGGGGTACAGCACCAGCCGCCTCTCCTCCATGGAGTCCAGGAGGGTCTTGAGTTCAGCATCGCAGAAGCGTGGCACTGCTCTCTTTGCGGTCATGTTGGCTGCGACGCTTGGGTGTGGGAGGGGGAGAATGCCTTAAGTGCGGCTGCAGCTGTGCGGCAATCAAGGAACCGCTGAATCTGCCGCCGTCCGCTTCCAGAGTGTGGCGTTCCCCGTGACGCCCGTGCTAGCCCCTTTGGAGTGGCTGAATATCTTCACCTGTGGCCCCGATTTTGCCGTCGTGAAATTCCACAGTTTTCACGACGGCGTCAACACTTCGTCCCCAGAGTGGAGAATCCAGCCCTGATAAAAATTCCCTCCACGGGCCATCACCTGTGGAGTTGTATTCACCAATGGTCAAGCTGAAAGCAATTCTATTCTCCAACTGTGTGTCAGGATTGCCAGTTGAATATGATTTTAGGGTTTTTTTATTGTCATTCTGCCATCATCTATAAAGTGGAGTTTTGAAATATCATTTATAATTTGGTCAATTTCTGGCCAAGCACCACAAACGGCCAATCTGTGTGGAGATATATTTCCTGACTAAAGTATGCTTTCACACTGTTTCAAACCCCTCATTAACCAGCAGGCCCACCACTGCTCCTTTTAAACAGGGCTCCCTCACTCGGTGCTGTCTGTTTTTCCAGGCCATATTGCCAAGCAGAAGCAGTGCCACACTCACTTTCAAAGATCAAATGGACTGTTTCTGGGTCGTTAGCATAATTAATTAGAGGAGCTGCAACTCTGGCTTGATTGCACAGCTAGAAGTAAAACATATCACAATACCGAAGTGACGGTAAGCTTCCAACAAATTAATCAGCAAATCAAGGGATTTTCACAGTAACTTCATTGCGGTGATAATATAAGCCTACTTGTGACACTAATAGAGATTTTTTTTTAAAAGGTGACCGTCTATCAAAGTGGACATCTGCCCTTTGATTTATTATTCAGGGAAAAAAGGACAGCAATTTGGATCATTTGTTTAAGTGTTAATGAATGGCCCAATAGGTTACCATAGTACCGAGCTTTATTTTTCAAAAGAAAATGATCAATATTAAAAGGGTTCCATAAAGCAGCAGTGACAGGTGTAAGTCATAAAGCAATAATGTTACTTGTTTAGAGTATGGGTCCCATTAATCTCTACCTCATTGGGTAGATTGCATCTTGCAACATACTTAGAGCATGCTGCTGGATAGTTTGGATGTGATTTCTAAGTCCTACTTTGACCTTTGTGTCTGTTAAAAGCAAACTATAATAAGTTGCTGTTTCTCTAATGTAGAGCTACTTAAGTGTATTTTGGTCAGATTAATCACTGTTAAATGCGAAGGTATCTCTTGGTGCTTCTGCTTAAATGACACAAGGAAAAAAATCAAACCAACCATATCAAATAACTTCTCTGAAAAATAGGAAGTCACATTTGATCCCTCATGTTCTGTCACTTGATCAGGAGGCAATTAGTGTTTTACAGAGAAACTGAACCCCATTTTTCAAAAAAAGGCCATTTCTAAATTTTGCTTGTGAGAACTCCAGTCTGATTCTCTTTTGTGTGCAGCAATTCAGCTTGTCACTGCATGGTCTTCCACCACCGAGTCTTTCAGACCTTTTCCTCCCCGTCACACAATCCTGGGCAGTGAATCCCTGTGGACTCTGAATTCCTTTGTCTGTGCTACCTGTCTTTCAGCAGAGCTCTGCTTCGTAAACAGAATATATATTTATGGAGCACAATTCACAATAAAAAATTGTGTTGATTTTTCTGTGGGATGAATCACCTTCACAGCCAGGGAAATAACTTCCTCCCGACATTTAAAAAAAAGACAAAGTCAATGGATGGAAATTTGGCTTGGGTTCCGCTCAACAGTTCTGTTGTCATTGAATGGAAGACCTCGGGTCAACACTAACTGTAAGCATCCATCATAAATGCTAATTGAAAGCATTCTAGAAAGAAGCGTGATGTATATTTTTTTTGAAAGAATGTTTTTTTATTGTTTTTTTTTTACATGGTGTATATATAGCTGTACACATAGAGAAACCAAAAAGAGATAACAAAAACACTACATAACTAAAAAAACCAAGGGATGGGAAAATAAAAACTGGGGAAGTGTATATAGAAGCAACGGCGAGATGTTTACATGTCATTGGGGGCGGGCGCTTTCTTCCCCCCCCCCCCCCCCCCCCCCCCCTCCTTTTCTGTTCTTTTTAAAAGAAAATACATACAGAACAAGCAAAGCAAAAACAAACTTGGTGGGCGATGTTACTTGCTTCTCCCGGTCGGTTTTTGCTGTTGTGTGTTTGCCTCCGCCTCGGCTATCTGTTGTTCCTTCCTCCTGTACTCTATTATTCTTTGCCCCCTGTCCTTCCTTCTTCCCTGCCCCCTTCCCCATCCCTGCCCCCCTTCTCCACCCTCCCCTCCTCTCCCTCGCTGCAGCGCCCTTTTCTTATCAGCTGTGTTTGGCTACCCCCCTCTTGCACTGTTCCCCCACCCCACCCCCCCGGGTCTTCCCTTCTTTCCCTCTCTTCTCTCATGTCTTGGCTACTTTCCCCTTGCTCTTGGCTACTTGTATATCTGTTTGTTTGTTCGTTGGCCATGAACAGGTCCCGGAACAGTTGAGTGAATGGCTCCCACGTCCTGAGGAAGCCATCTTCCGACCCCCAGGTGGCAAATTTGATTTCCTCCATTTGGCGAAATTCCAATAGGTCGGACAGCCAGTCTGCAGCTTTGGGTGGTGCTGCTGACCGCCAGCCGAGCAGGATTCTACGGCGGGCGATCAGGGTGGCAAAGACATGGGCGTCCGCCTTCCTCCCCATGAAGAGATCTGTCTGGTCTGATACCCCGAAGACCACCACTTTCGGGCACGGCTCCACCCTCATCCCCACCACTTTGGACATTGCCTCGAAGAAGGCTGGCCAGTACAGAGCAAGTCTGGGGCAAGACCAGAACCCGTGGGCGTGGTTGTCCGGCCCTCCTTGGCATCATTCACATCTGTCCTCCACCTCCGGGAGAAACATACTCCTTCGGGTTCTTGTTAAGTGGGCTCTATGTACCACCTTTAGTTGCATTAGGTTGAGTCTTGCGCACGTGGAGGTGGAGTTGACCCTATGGGGTGCTTCGCTCCAGAGTCCCCATCCTATTTCAAAACCCAGGTCTTCCTCCCATTTCCTCCTCGTCACGTTCAGTACAGTGTCACCCTTTACCAGTTGTTCGTACATGTCGCTACAGTTTCCTCTACCTAGAATGTTTGCATCCAGTAATTCCTCTAGTAGTGTCTATCGCGGTGGTCGTGGGTACGTCCTTGTCTCCTTCCGTAGGAAGTTTTTAAACTACAGATGTTATGTTCCTTGCATTGTTCTCCAAGCTAGCTAAAGATGTAGTGATGACAAAGAACATAAAGCTATATGCTTAAATCAAAACTAATTTATTTTACACTACTTAACTTGGTTCGCACACTCTACTGAGTAACAGTTAACAAAATAATAATATTGAATCTATGATACAGTAATTAACAATCTCTCTAATATATAAACTACACTCTAACTCAACTCCACACTATCCTTCTACATCAATTTCTCTAACAATGTCTTCTCAGCTTTCTCTCAGAATGCCTAGAGATGCAGCCTTTTATAAGACTACTCAATGATGTCATGGAGTATTGATATACAGGAACATCATCTTGTTAACCCTTTACTCTCCTTAGATTATAAATATCATTTCATTCGCCTTTATTTTAGACGTTTTTGTACATTACAAAAAGGAAATGTGTGTAACATTATTACATAATACATTGATATGTATTCTAAAGTTAACAAGTGAGTTAAAATCTGTTAAACAGTTCATTTTGTTTACTTTACAAATTCAGTCTGTTGGGTTTCTTTCTGATTCTGGGTGATCTCCTCAGTCCAGTCAGTGGAGTGGTAGATGTGTTTAATGGCTTCTGGACGTCAGCAGATGTTGTCGTAGTACGAAATCAATTATCATCAAATTGAAGACTTGGAAATAATGTACTAGAAGATTTAACTTTCAGAAGAGCACGTCGATTTCTTCTAAGAACAGAACCATCAGTCGCTTGAACAATATACAAGTGAGGTGCTGCTTGATGTATGACCTTAACTAGATCAGACCATCCTCCAGTGGGAAGCTGAATTCTCACTAGATCATCTGGATTAAGTGGTTCCAGTGATTTTGCCTGTTCATTGTAGTATATCTCCAAAAGATGCTTTTGATGTTGCATTTTCTTGATGACTGGCTGAAGATCAGGATCAGGTAGTCATAGACATGAATGAAAAGTGAAATGAAAATCGCTTATTGTCACAAGTCGACTTCAAATGAAGTTACTGTGAAAAGCCCCTAGACGCCACATTCCGGCGCCTGTTCGGGGAGGCTGGTACGGAAATTGAACCATGCTGCTGGCCTGCCTTGGTCTGCTTTCAAAGCCAACGATTTAGCCCTGTGCTAAACCAGCCCCTGCCCTGTGCTAAACAGCCCCTTGGAAGAGTTGTACGCAACAATCTGTTCATTAACAACTGAGCAGGAGATAAATCAGTTGAGAGAGGACTAGCCCTGTAATTCAATAAACCTCAGAATATATCTGAGTCAGAGTCAAGTGCTTTCTTGAAAAGTTGTTTCACAATGTGAACACCTTTTTCAACCTTGCCATTAGATTGCAGATAAAGAGGACTAAAAGTGATATGAATGAAATTGTATTTACGAGAAAATTCTGTCCACTCATTGCTATCAAAGGAAGGTCCATTGTCTGTCATGACTCTGCAAGGTATCCCATGACGAGCAAATATTTTTTTAGCCGCTTTAATCACGGATTTCGAAGTAGAATTAGGCAATTTCATTACTTCCTGGTAGTTTGAAAAATAGTCGATGTTCAAGACATAATCACGACCTCGAAAATGAAAAAGATCTATACCAACTTCTGACCATGGAGTCTTCTCAAGATCATGACATGTGAGTTTTTCTTTACTCTGAGTCGATTGATTTCGCTGGCAGATCTCACATTCTAGAACTAGATTAGTTATGTCATTATTTATTCTGGTACCATGTTATGTTCCTTGTATTGTTCTCCAAGATAACCAAGGATGTAATGTTGACAAAAAACATAAAGCTATGTGTTTAAATCATAGATCATAGAATTTACAGTGCAGAAGGAGGCCATTCAGCCCATCGAGTCTGCACCAGCTCTATGAGCGAGCACCCTACACAAGCCCACATCTCCACCCTATCCCCATAACCCAGTAACCTCACCCAACACTAAGGGCAATTTTGAATACTTAAGGGCAATTTAGCATGGCCAATCCACCTAACCTGCACATCTTTGGACTGGGAGGAAACCGGAGCACCCACGCACACACGGGGAGAACGTGCAGACTCCGCACAGACAGTGAACCAAGCAGGAATCGAACCTGGGACCCTGGAGCTGTGAAGCAATTGTGATAACCACCATGCTACTGTGCTTCCCTAAATAATCAAAACTAATTTATTTTACATTACTTAACTTGGTTTGCACACTCTACTGAGTAATAGTTAACAAAATAATAATATTGAATCTATGATACAGTAATTAACAATCTCTCTAATATGTAAATTACACTCTAGCTCAACTCCACACTATCCTTCTACATCAAGTTCTCCAACCGCTTCTTCTCAGCTTTCTCCCAGAAAGTCGAGAGATGCAGTCTTTTATAAGATAGTGATAAGATGGCAGTGATGCCATCTAGTATTGATATACATGAACATCATCTTGTTAACCCTTTACTCTCCTTAGATTATACATATCATTGCAGCAGGTATCTGAGTTTATTGCCCTTAGCTAGTTGGAATCTCTCTGTCAGTTTGTCCAGTGTTGTGACCCTGCCGTCGGTGTATATGTCCCTGACACTCAATGTCCCCCCCCTCCTGTCTCCACCTTTTGAAGGTGGTGTCAGTGAGCGCTGGCACGAACCTATGGTTGTTGCAGATGGGGGCTTTGTCGGACATTTCAGTCAGGCCGAATTGCTGCCGTAACTGGTTCCAAGTCTGGAGGGTGACTACCACCACTGGGCTGCTAGAGTATTTTTGGTTAGAAATGGAAGTGCCGCCGTGGCGAGGGCGCAGACGGAGCGAGGCCTCCACCGCACACACCCACTCGGCTTCTAGCTCCTTAATCCATCCCATTGCTCTTTCTGCTGTTGCTGCCCAGTGGTAGTATTGTAGGTTTAGGGATTTGGGGGATCCTAGCATTCTTCCCCCCCCAAAGAAACGCCATGATTACCTTGTCCAGTGAGTTGCAATTGGGAATATAGATCGGGATGCATCTAAGTAGTGCTTTGGGCCAGGGTTTGGAGAACCCCAAAGTGTATCACGGAGTTCACCTGACCCACAACTTTTACTAGATTGTGGTATGGGGAGCACACAGCCCACTCTACAGGTGTGGTACAGCAGAAATGGAAAAGTATTTTTTAAAAGTAAAACAATGTTTATTCTATAAACTCAAGTTAACCATTTTAAAACATACAGTGAACATCTTAGCAACTATTAATTCAAATACAACCCCCAAAGAACACAACACTACGTAATCATATAAGCTTTCCTTTTAACACGGTAGCATAGTGGTTAGCACAATTGCTTCACAGCTCCAGGGTCCCAGGTTCGATTCCCGGCTTGGGTCACTGTCTGTGTCGAGTCTGCACGTTCTCCCCGTGTGTGCGTGGGTTTCCTCCGGGTGCTCCGGTTTCCTCCCACAGTCCAAAGATGTGCAGGTTAGGTGGATTGGCCATGCTAAATTGCCTCTTAGTGTCCAAAATTGCCCTTAGTGTTGGTTGAATGGGGTTACTGGGTTATGGGGATAGGGTGGTGTGGGCTTGGGTAGGGTGCTCTTTCCAAGAGCCGGTGCAGACTCGATGGGCCGAATGGCCTCCTTCTGCACTGTAAATTCTATGATTCTATGATTCTATAACATCCATAAGACTTAAAACACCTTTTACCAGAAGCACATCAGGTTAACGTCACTACTGTTATTAGTTTTAAATCACCAGGATCGATTTACAGTCTTTAGATTACAGAGAGAGACACTAATGCACCTTCTGGCTGTGACTGCAGCTATCCAGCTCTGGAAACGAAATTAAAACACACCCTGCAGCAAACAGCCTAAAACAAAAGTAAACAGCTGACAGACAGCCCAGCTCCACCCACTCTCTGACATCACTGCAGTAATAAACACACATTTCTTAAAGGTACTCACACTACAGATACTCATATACACACCCATTTATAAACACCCATTTCTTAAAGGTACTCTAACATGACACCTCCCCCCAAGAAAAAAAACACCCCATCAACTTCAAGATGGTTTCATTTTTCACCTTTTCACTATCCTTTAAGAAATGCACACAGTAAATTTACTTTTTCGTTTCAAAAAACAACACACTCAAACAGGTATAATAATATAGCCCATTTTTTTTTCGTTTTTCTTCCTCCAACTGAAATCCTTCTCGATTGACAGTCTCTTTGAATAAGAAGGTCTCTGCACGATCCGTCCATTTCTTTATGCCTCGGAATTTTTCTTTAAAGTCAGATGCTTTAGTTAAATCTGATCACAGAGTCCCTTGAAATTCTCCAACACAGGAGCATTGGTTATCACAGCTTTCAAGCAGTCAAATGCCTGTTGAAAGTCAGCTGTCCATTGAAATTTTCGACGTTTCTTCAGCAAGTCCATCAGTGGAGCAACCACGCTACAAAACCTTTGCACAAATGTTCGATCAAATCCAATCATTGCAAGAAATTGCATTATTTCCCTTTGTCTCGAGGGTATTGAAAACTCCTTAATAACTGTTGGTTTCACATCCTGTGTGACCATTCAACCCTGTCCAATTGTATGGCCAAGGAAAGTGACTTGGGCTTTTCCAAATTCACTTTTGGCTCGGATGTTTTTCATGCCAAATGGCATAACTTTGAATTGGTACATACCATCTGGAGTCACAAAAGATGAAATCTCCTTCGCCCTTTCAGACAAAGGTACCTGCCAGAAACCTTTAAGAAATCCAGTTTGGAAATAAAAGCTGATTGTCCCACTTTTTCAATGTAATCCTCCAAACGTGGGATAGGATAAGAGCCTGCTCTTGTAACTGCGTTAACCTTTCTATAGTCCACACACAACCGTTCGATACAGTCTGGTTTAGGTACCATCACTATGGGTGAGCTCCATTGGCTGCAACCCACTTCAATTATGCTATTTTTAAGCATACTCTCAATCTCTTTGTTAACCTGTGCCAATTTTAAAAGGTTAAGTCGATATGGATGTTGTTTGATTGGAACAGCCTTTCCCACATCTACATCATGTATAGCCATTTTAGTACTTCCCAATTTATCTCTACAAACTTGCCCACGTGATATCAATAACACTTTCAGGTCAGCCTGTTTTTCCTCTGGAAGGTAACTCAACAATTTATCCCAATTTTTAAGAACATCCTCTTTTTCCAATTTAATTTGAGGTATGTCACATTCACAGTCATCTGGATTTATTTCGTCATTTTGAGTTAAAATCATTAAAACCTCCTCCTTTTTGTCTCCTTCCCTTTCAAAGTACCTTTTAAGCATATTCACATGGCTCACTTGGTGAGTCTTCCTTCTCTCTGGTGTTTTTACCACATAATTCACCTCACTTAATTTCCTTTCACTCTGAAAAGGTCCACAAAACCTTGCTTTTAAAGGTTCACCTCCCACTGGTAACAACACTAAAACTTTATCTCCACTGGCAAAACTACGAACTATGGATTTCTTGTCCGCTACCCTTTTCATCACATTCTGTGCAACTTTTAAATGTTGTCTAGCCAATTCACCTGCTCTATTTAATGGCTCCCTAAAATTTGACATGTAATCCAATAATGTAATTTCCGATTTCTTACTAACCAATTTTTCCTCAATCAATTTAAGTGGTCCTCTTACCTCATGACCAAAAATTAGTTCAAAAGGACTAAATCTGGTTGACTCATTAGGTGCGTCCCTAATTGCAAACAGTACGAATACTTTATCCCAATCCTCTGGATAATCTTGACAATACGCCCTCAACATTGTCTTTAATGTCTGATGCCACCTTTCTAATGCTCCCTGCGATTCTGGATGGTACGCACGTGATTTAAATTGTTTCATTCCTAAGCTATCCATAGTTTCTTTGAATAACCTTGAGGTAAAATTTGATCCTTGATGCGATTGTATTTCTGTCCATACCTAATAAAGAATTTAAGTAACTCCTCCACAATCTTTTTAGCTGTAATATTATGTACTGGAATGGTCTCTGGAAACCTAGTAGACACATCCATTATAGTCAAAAGATATTGATTCCCACTTTTCGTTTTAAGAAGCGGTCCTACGCAATCAATTAGGACCCTTGTAAAAGGTTCTTCAAATACTGGAATGGGTATTAAGGGTACTGGTTTTATTACTGCTTGAGGTTTCCCTATCACTTGACATGTGTGACATGATTGGCAAAATTTAACTGCATCTTTATGTTGTCCAGGCCAATAAAAATGTTTTTGTATTTTAGCTTGAGTTTTCCTTATTCTCAAATGACCTGCCACTGGTACCTCATGTGCAACTCGCAACACCTCCTTTCTATACCCTACCGGCAATACTACTTGATGAACTTCTGCCCACTTTTCATCCGCCTGCATATGTAAAGGGCTCCATTTTCTCATCAAGACATCACTTTTACGGTAATAATACTCTGGTATACACACAGATTCCTCTTCCGTATATGCTTTCTGGTACATCCGTTTTATTTCTACATCTTTCTGTTGTAACTCTGCCAATTATCCTGAACTAAAAATATCCGCCTCATCCTCCCCCTGTTCTTGTCCTTTTTCAACCACCTGATCAAAAATCGTTTCTGACAATTGCACTTCAATGTCATCTTCACTCTTTGATTTCTCCTCTTGATTTAACCTGTGACTTTGCGACCTTGTCACTACACAATCCGGAAAAATCCCAGGATATTCGTCCTTCAACATGTCAGTTGTCTGATTGTCCACTGGCTTATCAACCACAGTAGGCATCACTCCCACTTGCGATCCAGCTATATCATTACCCAAGATAAACTGTATTCCTGGACAAGATAGTTTCGCTATTAATCCTACTACCACTTCACCACTCTTCACTGGACTTTCCAACCTTACCTTATATAATTGAACACTACTCATCTCTCCCTGAATTCCACATATTACCACCTTTCCTGCCAATATTCTTCCCAAACTACATAACACCTCATCTCTTACCATTAAAGATTGAATAGCTCCCATATCTCTTAAAATTGTGACTTCTTTACCTGCTCCTCCTGATACATATGAGTAAACTTTACCCACACAAGTAAATTCTTTCAAGAGATCTGGCACCTTCTTATCAATCACCTCTTGATCAGGCTGTACAATCTTTTGCACCTCCTTCGCTTCACTTGGGCTTTCCTTTACTACATTAACAAATCCCACTGTCCTATCCTGTTTTACCACATCAGCCTTCCCAGTGCTTTTCTTCAACCACCAACACTGACTTTACATGGCCTAGTTTATTACAGTGAAAACATTTTAAACTTTTCATTTCTTTTCCACCCTCCTGGATTTCTTTTTTAATCTGAGATACGCCCTCTTTATTATCTCCCATCAGATCACCTTTACATTTACCACTTGAATATTTCTCATGTCCCCAGTTTCTATCCCTCACAGGCTGAAACTGATGTTGGAAACCAAGCTTTGGTTTATGAACTAATTCATAATCATCTGCCATTTTTACTGCTAATCTCGCAGTTTTAACCCTCTGCTCTTCCACATGCGTTCTCACTACATCAGGAATTGAAATTTTAAACTCCTCCAAAAGTATAATTTCTCTGAGAGCTTCATACGTTTGGCCTATTTTCAAAGCTCTTATCCACCTATCAAAATTACTCTGTTTGATCCTTTCAAACTCCATGTATGTTTGACGAAATTCTTTCCTTACATTTCAAAACCTTTGTCTGTAGGCTTCAGGCACTAGTTCATATGCACCTAGGATGGATTTTTTTCACCTCCTCATACAACTCAGATACCTCCTCCGGTAGTGATGCAAACACTTCACTAGCCCTAGCCTACCATCTTTGTTTGAATCAGTAATACCCACATGTCCTGTGGCCATTTCATTTGTTTAGCTACCTTCTCTAATGAAATGAAAAAGGCTTCTACCTCCTTCTTGTCAAACCTTGGCAATGCTTGGACATATTTAAATAGATTCCCACCAAGCCTTCGACTATGACGCTCTTTCTCACTATCCTCATCACTATCCGCCAACTGTACATTTCCCTTTACGTCTGCCAATTTTAACTGACTGTCATGTTTCATGGCCATTTTCTGAAGTTCAAACTCTCTCTCTTAATCTTTCTCCCTGATCTGTCTTTCCCTTTCTCTTTCTTTTTGTAGTCCTCGGGCTATTCTTTCTGTTTTCCTTTCTTCTCTCACTTTTTCCTCTCTCGCTCTTTCTCTTTCTTTTTCCTCTCTCTCTTTTTCGTATTCAAGCTGCTTTAATTCTTTCTCATGTTCCATTTATTTAATTTGGAACTGAATTTTTGCCATTTCCAATGAGTCAAACTGTATCTCAGGCAACTTTAAATGCTTAGCCACCACCATAATTACCTCAGCTTTTTGCATTTTGTCAGGTAATGTTAAATGCAATGTTTTTTTCCAAATCTAACAGTCTGCTTTTAGTCTCTGTCCATAAGGTACTGCGTGTGACCGTCTCCAACCCCCAAAACTTCTGAGCCTCTGAAAGAGCCATTGTCCACTACACACTCCCTACTTAAACTATAATACCACACCTGAACAGCAACCACAATATGCTCACCCCTCACTGTCTTTAAGTTCACTAAGCCAATCCAATAGATAGACTTTTATCCCAGACGAGCCCCCAATTTGTTATGGGCCAGGATTTAGAGAACCCCAAAGTGTATCATGGAGTTCACCTGACCCACAACTTTTACTAGATTGAGGTATGGGGAGCACATGGCCCACTCTATAGGTGAGGTACAGCAGAAATGGAAAAGTATTTTTTAAAGCAAAACAATGTTTATTCTCTGAACTCAAGTTAACCTTTTTAAAACATACAGTGAACATCTTAGCAACCATTAATTCAAACACAACCCCCAAAGAATACAACACTAAGTAATCTTTTAAACTTTCCTTTTAACATCCATAAGACTTAAAACACCTTTTACCAGAAGCACATCAGGTTAGTCACTACTGTTATTAGTTTTAAATCACCAGGATCGATTTACAGTCTTTAGATTACAGAGAGAGACTCTAATACACCTTCTGGCTGTGGCTGCAGCTATTCGGCTCTGAAAACGAAACTAAAACACACTCTGCAGCAAACAGCCTAAAACGAAAGTAAAAAGCTGACAGACAGCCCAGCTCAACCCACTCTCTGACATCTCTGCAGTAATAAACATCCATTTCTTAAAGGTACTCTCACTACAGATACTTATATACACCCATTTATAAACACCCATTTCTTAAAGGTACTCTCACGTGACAGTCGGAAGAGGTATCTGGGCAGTACGTTCATTTTGATCATCTGCACTCTCCCCGCGAGGGAGAGTGGAAGTGTGTTCCACCTTTGCAGGTCCTTTTTGACTTCCTCTGTCTGACTGGTCAGGTTCTACTTGTGGATCCCCGCCCAGTCGTGAGCGATTTGGATCCCCAGGTAGTGGAATTTGTGTCGGGCTTGTTTAAATGGCAGTCCACCAGTGCTGCCCCTCCCCCTTGCGAGTTCACCAGGTAGATCTCTCTTTTGCTTATGTTGAGTTTGTAGTCCGAGAAGGCACCGAACTCTTTCAGGAGCGCGATGATTCCTTTCATGTTGCTTTGTGGAGAAGTAGAGGGGCAGGTCATCTGCACAGAGTGATACTCAGTGCTCTCTGCCTCCCCTTTGGATCCCCCTCCAGTTTTTTGTTGTTCTGAGAGCGATCGCTAATGGTTCGATCGCTGGGGTGAACAGCAGTGGGGACCGTAGGCATCCCTGCCTGGTGCCCCTGTGCAGCTTGAAGTACTGGGAGCTGGTGTCGTTTGTCCGTGCACTTGCCATGGGAGCTTTGTATAGGAGCTTCACCCAGGCGGTGAACCCTGATCCGAGCCCAAATCACCCCAGTACTCTATGAGGTACTTCCACTTGATTCTGTCGAAGGCCTTTTCTGCGTCCAGCGAGACGATCACCTCTGGTGTTCTCTCCTCGGATGGGGTCATGGTCACATTCAGCAGGCATCTGATGTTCGATGTTAGCTGTCTACCTTTGACAAAACCGCGGGATGTATATTTAATGCACCAGACTTGCGATGATGAGCAATAGAAGATACACAGCAACTATTTCATAAATCTGTAAATTCCTGAACATTTCTTAACTCATCTGCAAAGTACTTGCTTCCTCGCCTTTTCCTCCTGTCAGTCGGCATTACTTTCAAACTGCTTTCAGTCCTGAATAAAATCTTGTTTGGTAATATTGTAGAACACATCTGCTGTACATTCCCGGCATGTTCCAGCAGCACCTGAAAAAAGATTTGCTCATGTTAAAGAATGGCATTTTCATGGGGAGATGGTGGCATGGTTGGTAATGTCACTGGATTATTACTCCAGCAGTCTCGGCTAATCAGTGGGGGGGGGGAGATGCGACATGGTAGCACAGTGGTTAGCACTGTTGCTTCCCAGCGGCAGGCCCCGGGTTCGATTCCTGGCTTGGATCTCTGTCTGTGCGGAGTCTTCACGTTCCCCCCGTGTCTGTGTGAGTTTCCTCCGGGTGCTCCGGTTTCCTGCCACAAGTCCCCAAAGACAAGCTTGTTAGGTGAATTGGACATTCTGAATTCTCCCTCTGTGTACCCGAACAAGCGCCGGAATGTGGCGACTTAGGGCTTTTCACAGTAACTTCATTGTAGTGTTAATGAAAGCCTACTCGTGACAATAATAAAGATTATTATAATTATTATTAAAAAGCAAATTACTCAAAATATTTCAGACTCTGGTCAGCCTGGTGTGTATTACCAGCATTTTCTGGTTTTAGTTCCCTTTTCCAGCACTAAGTTGTTCTTTTTACTTCTGCCCAAGAACTGACTGCAAATCTTGCTCCTCTAATAGAACATGTTTAAGTTTGTGACACATAATGCAAAGCGTTGCCTGAGGTTCAATTCATCCTTATCTCTTAATAAGCATAAGATGCTCTTCACTAACGAGCTGTTGAAACCTTAAGCTCCATTTACATGAGGAAGTGCACTGATGTTTCGATCAATGCCATTAACTCACTCCATTACAGCTTCCTGCCTATTAAAAGAGAAAGCACTTGAGAAATGAAAACGCATTTGCTCAATTACAGATGCATGATCCGCCATACACACTTCACCTGCTTTATTGAGAAAGGTTATTTGCACTTTTAGACACATGCAGAACAAGACTTTTGTGCAAAACACAGAAAATAGGAGGAGTCCATTCGGCCCTTCGAGCCTGCTCCGCCATCCAACATGATCACGGTTGATCCTCTATGCCAACACCACACTCACCCCACACCTCTTTAGAGTCTACAAAATCTATATTTTTCCCTCTGAAACACAATAATTGATTTGAATCCCCACAGCCTAGAGTGGTGGAGAATTCCACATGTTCACAACCTTCTGAGTAAAGTAATTTTTCCTTGACTCAGTCCTAAATGGACAGAGTTTATAAAACTGGAGTTTGTTGTAAGTCTGAAAGTGAGAACAGAGCGATTCTAACTGAATCATTCATCATTGTCAATCCCTCAAAACAAGAATGAGCCAATATGCAGTATCCACCTGATAGTTTACTATCATATTCAGAATCACATTAACAAAATATATTTTTGTGTACTCCAGTCTATCTCATAGCTCAGTGTCTGACTGCTATCATTATTGGAGGCTGGGAGACCAATTATACATGACAAGGAACTGAATGAAGCTGAGTTATTCTGTCAGTTCTCATACTGTGAAGGGACAATAGACATCATTGCAAATAGTGGCAATTGGTGGTGGTAGAGGTCCCGACTCTCAACAAGTAATCCAGAAACCCGGGCCAATGATCTGAGGTCATGGTTTCAAATCCCACCACAGCAGTTGGTGGAATTTAAATTCAATTAATGAAAATTGGGGATCTGAAAGCTAGTCTCAGTAATGATGACCATGGAACTATCATCGATTATTGTAAAAATCTTAGCTGGTGCATTAATGTCCTTTTGGGAAAGAAATCTGCCATCCTTACCTGATCTGGCCTACATGTGACTCCAGATTCACAGAAATGGGGTTGACTCCCAACTGTCCTCTGAAAATGGCTGACCGTACCAGCGATGCCCACATCCCATGAGAAAATGCATAAATCTGGCAATCTTCTGTTTTATCCAGGTTTAGTTTGGGCACACCACAAGATGGTGACTACTGGAGTCTGGTGGTACTTGGAACGGTTGAATGGTATGCCAATACTATGATATATAATAACCGCTTATTGTCACAAGTAGGCTTCAATGAAGTTACTGTGAAAAGCCCCTAGTTGCCACATTCCTGTGCCTGTTCGGAGAGGCTGGTAAGGGAATTGAACCCGCGCTGCTGGCCTTGTTCTGCATTACAAGCCAGCTGTTTAGCCCACTGTGCTAAACCAGCCCATTGTAACCACAATGTAAGCTCCAATATGAGGGATATCCACGGGTCCAGTTAGCAGAGAAGTATTTCTCATAGAACCAGACCCCAACAAAAAGTTGTTGCTCTCAGGAGGAAAGAAGCAAAGGAAGAAGAACAATATTTAGTATTTATGTCGCACTCTTAATGTAATAAAATAACCGAAAGACACTTCACAGTAGCATTTTGGAACAAAATCTGACACTGAGACCCATAAGGTGATATCAGGACAGATAGCATAAAGCTTTGTCAGAGGAGTAGGTTTTATGGAGTGGCTCAAGGGTGGAAAGTAATATGAAGCCGCAAGATACGAAGAAAGTTTGCAGAATATGGGGCCTTGATAGCTGAATGTGCAGCAACACCAGTGTTAAGAACGGTTAACATTGGGGATGCTCAAGATTCCAGAATTAGAGGAGCATCGCTATCTCAAAGAGTTGTGGGGCTGGATGTCACAGAGCCAGAGAGGGGTGAGGCCCTGGAGGGATTTCAAAACCAGAACATTAAAATTGAGCTACCCTTTGATTGGGAGCACTGGGATGATGGGTGAACGGGATTTATTGTTCCAGTTACGATATGAGCAGCAAAGCTTTGGATATCCTCAAACTTACAGAGAGTAAAAACGGGAGGCTTACGAAGAATGCATAGGAATAATAAAGGAAGAATAATATGGGTGGAAATTGGAGGGGAAGAAAAAACCAAAAAGCTTGATCTTTGAACTGAGCACTTATCTGGAAGTAATGGATGTGTGCTTTCACAATGTATTGTAGAAGGGATGAGTGCTCTGACAGTGACCAAAAGGAATCAACCACTTCTCTTTGTAAGTATAGCATTGCGAATGTATTAAGAGTATGAATGTGAACAAAGGGGTTACTTTATACACTGTCCAGCAGTCAAGACAGGACTGCAAAGGGATATTCTATTTTAGATGGTATAAAGGAGCATGCTGAACTTAAGCAAAATTTGCTGATGATACCATATTTGGGGGAGGCAGGTGGGGGTGGAAGAGTGGGGTGGGTGGTACCAGTCATCGGCACAGGGCACAGACACATAGACGAGCAGAAAAGACAGACAAAGCAAAGCTGTACCCCGTGGTTCATGATACAAGGTGTCGATTTAAGGCTTTTTGGCTGGAGATTTAGGGGGAATGATAAAAGGAATTTAATATAAAGAAGTATGAAGTGATTCATTTTGGCAGGAGCGATAGTGACAGGCAAATATACTTAATGGCAGGGCGGCATGGCGGTGCAGTTAGCACTGCTGCCTCACGGCGCTGAGGACCAGGGTTTGATCCCAGCCCCGGGTCACTGACCATGTAGAGTTTGCACATTCTCCCCATGTCTGCGTGGGTCTGACCCTCACAACTCAAAGATGTGCAGGGTAGGTGGATTGGCCATGCTAAATTGCCCCTAAATTGGAAAAAAAGAATTGGGCACTTTAAATTAAAAAATATATATATATAATTAATGTCACCGTTCTAAAGACTGGGCAGAGACAGGAGGACCTGGGGGTTCTTGTTCATAGGTCTTTGAAGGTTCTGGGTGTCAAATCTCGCACGGGATTCATGGGGTAGGAATGGTTATCTTCGTCATGGTTCTCGCAGAGTACGAGCTCTCCTGCTGAGGGGCAGGGCACTTCATTCAGCAATGTATAAAAGCTCAGCCAGTAGGACACCGACTGTGAAAAGATCCCGTAGAGATCTAGCGGGAGTTGTACATAATGAAACTGCAAACAGACCCAAGTTCTTTATTCTGACTCGGTGTGGACTCCCCGTGTCCTTATTAAACTGGACACACTGGGAGAAGAAACAAATAAGATCTTGGGTTTCTTAATAGGGAGATTGGGTAGAAATGGTCACCACACTTTAGGAAGCATGAGAACGTCCTCAAGAGGGTGTAGAGGAGATTTACCATAATGGCTCCAAGGGCGAGGGGATTTAGCTCTGAGGTTAGGTGGAGAAGCTGGGGTTGTTCTCCATGGAGTAAAGGACGTTGAGGTGGGGCCTGTTAGAGGTGTACAAGACAGTGGGAGATTTAGAAAAGGCAGATGAAGAAAAGCTCTACCCATTGCGTCATGGTACAAGGTCTGCGGAGCATAGATTTAAGGATTTTGGCTGGAAATACAAGGGGGAATGTGAGGATGTATTATTTTACATAATATACTGGAGCCTGCAGCCTACCGTGGTGGTGGAAGCAGAGATTATTTCCAAAGGAAATTGAATAGGCACTTGAGGGAATTGCAATTGCAGGATATGGGGATGGAGGGAGGGAATGGGACTGACTGAATTGCTGTACAGATAGCCAGCATGGACAAAATGGGCCAAATAGCCTTCTCCTATCTTCTCTTCCTTTCAGGGAGCATTGAACAAATGTAATTTCACAAACTGTGTTGAACGGCTTAACAAGGAGTAAGGTAACCTGTTGAGCTGAAAGCTGGCAGTGCTATTGATTGTTTTAATATGCAGATCACACATTTACAATTCTTAGGAAAAATGTTATTCCAAATCGTATTTTCACTGCCATGTTTAGCGTCTTCCCAATTAACACTTGTATTTACTAACTGGAATTATCTTCTTATAAAGCGTTTAGCTCCTTGCGGAAAAAGATCTTGAAAATTCAAATCTCAAGCAAATATTTTAAAGGTGTTTTTCCAGGAATTGCTAATGGGATTGTCCCCATAGAATAAAAAGCAAAATGTTGCTTTTGCTATGACATAGCACACATTTAGCACTTTCACCGAAACATAGGTTACAGACAAACAAAAACGAAAAAAAAAAAAAATCCTCCGGAGCTCTAGGAACATATGTTCGGATTTGCACCAAACTATTTCTGTGACATTAATCAATGTCACATTCTGTGAAAGAAGGTACGATAGTCGCCAGAACACCAAGGCACAGTTTCCACTTTATATCCACAGTTGCTTCTTTCAGTACGAGAGTTAAAATAAGCTGATTACCAGCTTAACTTCACTGCAGGCACATGGTAACAATGAGGCATGTTTTGGACTGAAGCCCGAGGCTCTAATCAGGGCTCCAAGGCCTCACTGTGGATAGACTGGCCACTGTGGTTGAATCATAGAACATAGAACATGCAGAGCTGAAGGAGGCCATTCGGCCCATCGAGTCTACCTCCACCAACTTAAGCCCTCACTTCCACCCTATCCCCGTAATCCAATAACCCCATCTAACCTTTTTGGTCACTAAGGGCAATTTATCATGGCCAATCCACCTAATGTGCACGTCTTTGGACTGTGGGGGGAAACCGGAGCACCCGGAGGAAATCCACACAGACACGGGGAGAATGTGCAGACTCAGCACAGACAGTGACCCAGTGGGGAATCGAACCTGTGACCCTGGCGCTGTGAAGCCACAGTGTTAATCACTTGTGCTACCGTGCTGCATGTCATTAGCTTGCCCACAGCAATTGCCAGGGCATCTTGCACTGTAAAAAGAAAAATTTCAAATAAATATGGTTTGGGTACTTTATACGTGTTCATATAGATAAAAGCACTGTGGATGCTGGAACTGAGAGAGGTGGCAGATCTGTGACGCTTCCAGCGTTCCGGTCGACTACACCTGCAAGTGTAACCAATGTCAGCTCCTCACAGACCACGTGGTTCGGTTGGAGCAGCAATTGGATGCACTTAGGAGTATGCAGGTGGCGGAAAGCGTCATAGATAGGGGTTATAGAGACGTGGTCACACCCAAGGTGCAGGCGGAGAGATGGGTGACCACCAGAAGGGGCAGGCAGTCAGTGCAGGAATCCCCTGTGGTTGTCCCCCTCTCGAACAGGTATACCGCTTTGGATACTGTTGGGGGGAATAGCCTATCAAGGGAAAACAGCAGCAGTCAGAGCAGTGGTACCACGGCCGGCTCTGATGTTCAGCAGGGAGGGTCAAAGCGCAGAAGAGCAATAGTCATAGGGGACTCTATAGTCAGGGGCACAGATAGGCCCTTCAGTGAACAGAAGTCCAGGGTCCGGGATGTCTCAGAACGGGTAGCGGACATCCTGAAGGCGGAACGCAAACAAGCAGATGTCATTGTACATATTGGTACTAACGACATAGGCAGGAAGGGGCATGAGGACCTGCAGCAGGAGTTCAGGAAGCTAGGCAGAAAGTTAAAAGACAGGACCTCTAGGGTTGTAATCTCGGGATTACTCCCTGTGCCACGAGCCAGTGAGGCTAGAAATAGGAAGATAGAGCAGCGAAACACATGGCTAAACAGCTGGTGTAGGAGGGAGGGTTTCCGTTATCTGGACCACTGGGAGCTCTTCCGGGGCAGGTGTGACCTGTATAAGAAGGACGGGTTGCATCTAAACTGGAGAGGTATACATATCCTGGCCGTGAGGTTTGCTAGTGTCACACGGGAGAGTTTAAACTAGTATGGCAGGGGGTAGGTACCGGAGCAATATGTCAGAAGGTGAAAACATTGAGGGAGAACTAGGGAATAGGGCCAGTGGGGCTCTGAGGACGAGTAGACCGGGAGATGTTGTTGAAAACAGTGGGTCTGGTGGCCTAAAGTGCAAATGTTTTAATGCAAGAAGTATAACGGGTAAGGCAGATGAACTTAGAGCTTGGATTAGTACTTGGAACTATGATGTTGTTGCCATTACAGAGACCTGGTTGAGGGAAGGACAGGATTGGCAGCTAAACGTTCCAGGATTTAGATGTTTCAGGTGGGATAGAGGGGGGTGTAAAAAGGGTGGCGGAGTTGCGCTACTGGTTAGGGAGAATGTCACAGCTGTGCTACAGGAGGGCACCTCAGAGGGCAGTGAGGCTATATGGGTAGAGATCAGGAATAAGAAGGGTGCAGTTACAAAGTTGGGGGTTTACTACAGGCCTCCTAACCGCCAGCGGGGGATAGAGGAGCAGATAGGTAGACAGATTTTGGAAAGGAGTAAAAGCAACAGGGTTGACTTCCGGTTGCGGCTATGCTGAGCTAAGTCGCACGTTCGGCAGCTCCCGCCACAAACGGACTTTTGGGCTCTTTTTAGGGGCCCCAGCGACATTTGTTCGACGGTTCCCAGTGTGGGACGGTGACAGTACGATTTCCCCGGCACTGTATGGATTGGACCAGGAGTAGAGCGGTGAAAAAAGTAATCTGGTGCAGCGAAAAGTGCGAGGGAGGAAAGCCAAGATGGCGGCGGGTGGAGACCAGGCAACGTGGGCGCAGTGGTCGCAAGAGCAGCAGGAGTTTCTCAAGCGCTGCTTCATGGAAATGAAAGCAGAGTTGCTGGAGCCGATGAAGGCTTCGATCGACAAGCTGGTCGAGACCCAGAAGGCCCAAGGGGCGGCGATCCGGGAGGTGCGGCAGAAGGCCTCGGAGAATGACGATGAGATATTGGGCCTGGCGGTGAAGGTGCAGGCGCACGAGGTGCTGCATAAGAAATGGCAGGAGAAGTTCGAAGACATGGAGAATCGGTCGAGGAGGAAGAATCTGCGGATTCTGGGTCTCCCGGAGGGAGTGGAGGGGTCGGATGCTGGAGTATATGTGGTCACGATGCTCAACACGTTGATGGGCACGGGTGCCTTCCCGAGGCACCTGGGGCTGGATGGGGCCCACCGAGTTCTGTCGAGAAGGCCCAAGTCTAATGAGCTGCCGCGGGCGGTATTGGTGCGGTTCCACTGTTTGGTGGACAGGGAGTGTGTCCTGAGATGGGCAAAAAAGGAGCGGAGCAGCAGGTGGGAGAATGCAGAGGTCAGTATATACCAGGACTGGAGCGCGGAGGTGGCCAAGAAGAGGGCCGGGTACAATCGGGCTAAGGCGGTTCTGCATCGGAAGGGGGTGAAATTCGGGATGCTGCAGCCGGCGCGACTGTGGGTCACGTTTAAGGACCGGCACCATTACTTTGAGACGCTGGAGGAGGCGTGGACCTTTATTCAGGCTGGAAAGTTGGACACGGACTGAGGGTCGGTTGGGAGGGGAGGTCGCGGGGGGCTACTGTGGTTACTGTGCTTTGGGAGATGTTAGGGGATGTTCTGTTCTGTATTGTTCCGTTGGGTGCTGGGTGGGGTAGGGTGAAATGGTTTGAAGTGGGGGTTTTGTGAGAGTGTGGGCGTCGGTGGTTGGAAGGACGGGGCCCCGTTAGGGGGAGGGGAGATGGGAGGCCCGAGGTTGGGGAGGTGGGATTGCGCCGCAAAAGGGAGCTGCGCCAGAGAGGGCGGGACCGGTTTGATGGAGAGCGCGGGCTTTTTCCCGCGCTAGGGAAGGAAGGGGGCAGGGCCGGGGGGGAAGGACGGTGTTGGAGAGGAGCGCCCGCTGATGGACAGGAGGGGGGGCGGAGGAGACTACCACACTGGGGGGTCGATGGAGTGGCGTGAGTGGCCGGGGTCAGCAGGAGTCAGCTGACATACGGGAGTGCTATGGGGGGGAGCGACGCAGCTAGGGAGGGACCAAGCTGGAAGGGGGGAGGAGGAGTGGGGGGGGGGGGGAAACTGGGTTTCTGCTGCATTGGCCAAAGGGGAGCTGGAGCTCAGAGAGAGAGTCGGGGCGGCGGTCTGCCGCTGGGGGGAATGGAGAGTGCGGAAGGCGCAGGCACATGGCTGGCCTAGAAAAGGGGATGGCTAATCGGCGGGGGGGGGGGGGGGGGGGGGGGGGGGGGGCTGATAACTTGGAATGTGAGAGGCCTGAACGGGCCGGTCTAGAGGGCCCATGTGTTCGCGCACCTGAAGGGACTGAAGGCAGATGTGGTTATGCTCCAGGAGACGCATTTGAGGGTGGCAGATCAGGTTCGGCTGAGAAAGGGGTGGGTAGGGCAGGTTTTCCACTCGGGGTTGGACGCAAAGAATCGAGGGGTGGCGATTTTGGTGGGGAAGGGGGTGTCGTTTGAGGCGCTGAACATCATGGCAGACAATGGAGGGAGGTATGTGATGGTGAGTGGTAAGCTGCAGGGGGTGCGGGTGGTATTAGTGAATGCATATGCCCCGAATTGGGACGATGCCGGATTTATGCGGCGCATGTTGGGCCGGATTCCGGACCTGGAGGCAGGGAGCTTGATAATGGAGGGGGTGGGGGGGGACATCAACACGGTACTGGATCCAGCATTGACCGCTCCAGGTCCAGGACGGGTAAGAGGCCGGAGGCGGCCAAGGTGCTGAGGTGGTTTATGGACCAGATGGGAGGAGTGGACCCATGGAGGTTTGTCAGGCCGGGGGCCAGGGAATTTTCTTTTTTTTCCCACGTCTATAAAGCCTACTCCCGGATAGACTTCTTCGTTATGAGCAGGGCACTAATCCCGAGGGTGGAGGACACGGAGTATTCGGCCATAGCCATCTCAGACCATGCCCCGCATTGGGTGGAGCTGGTGCTATGGGAGGAGAGGGACCAGCGCCCACTGTGGCACCTGGATGTGGGCTTCATGGCGGATGAGGAGGTGAGCGGGCGGATCCAGGGGTGCGTTGAAAGCTATCTAGAGGCTAACGATAATGGGGAGGTGCAGGTGGGGTGGTCTGAGAGGCGCTGAAGGCGGTGATTAGGGGAGAGCTAATCTCCATTAGGGCCCACAAGGAAAAGGAGGAGAGGTGAGAGAGGGAGAGATTGGTGGGGGAGATTTTAAGGGTGGATAGGAGGTATGCAGAGGTCCCCGAGGAGGGACTACTCAAGGAGCGACGAAGCCTCCAGGCCAAGTTCGACCTGTTGACCACCAAGAAGGCAGAGGTGCAGTGGAGGAAAACGCAAGGGGCGGTGTATGAGTATGGGGAGAAGGCTAGCCGGATGTTGGCACACCAGCTTTGGAAGCGGGAGGCAGCAAGGGAGATTGGGGGAGTTAGGGATAAAGGGGGGGAACACGGTGCGGAGTGCGGTGGGAATAAATGGGGTATTTAGAGACTTTTATGAGGGGCTGTATAGGTCTGAGCCCCTGACGGAGGGGAGGGGGATGCATCAATTTTTGGATCGACTGAGGTTCCTGAGGGTGGAGGAGGAGCAGGTGGCTGGGCTTGGGGCACCGGTAGGGCTGGAGGAGCTGACTAAGGGGCTGGGAAGTATGCATGCGGGAAGGCACCGGGGCCAGATGGGTTCCCGGTGGAATTTTACCGGAAGTACATGGACCTGCTGGGCCCTCTATTAGTGAGGACTTTCAATGAGGCGAGGGGGGCGGGGGGGGCCTACTCCCGACGATGTCCAGGGCGCTGATATCGCTGATCTTGAAGCAGGACAAGGACCCATTACAGTGTGGGCCGTATAGGCCAATCTCTCTCCTCAAAGTGGACGCGAAGCTGTTAGCGAAGGTGTTGGCTACCAGAATTGAGCACTGTGTCCCGGGGGTGATTCATGAAGACCAGACGGGTTTTGCTAATGGAAGGCAGCTGAATACCAATTTGCAGAGGCTCCTGAACGTGGAGGGGGAAGCGGAGATAGTGGCGGCGATGGACGCAGAGAAGGCCTTCGATAGGGTGGAGTGGGGGTACCTCTGGGAAGTGTTGAGGAGGTTTGGGTTCAGGGAGGGGTTCATTAGTTGGGTTAGGCTACTTTACGAAGCCCCGGTGGCGAATGTGGCCATGAATCGGAGGAGGTCAGAATACTTTCGGCTGTACCGGGGGATGAGGTAGGGGTGCCCCCTATCCCCCTTGCTATTTGCATTGGCAATTGAGCCTTTCGCTATGGCTCTAAGGGAGTCCAGGAACTGGGGGGGACCGGGTTTTGTTGTATGCCGATGACCTGTTACTGTATGTGGCGGACCCAGTGGGGGGATGCCGGAGGTGATGTGGATCCTCAGGGAGTTTGGGGACTTTTCCGGGTATAAGCTCAATGGGGGGAAGAGTGAGCTCTTTGCGGTACACCCAGGGGACCAGGGAAGGGGGATAGACGAGCTTCCACTGAAGAGGGCGGAAAGGAGTTTTCGGTACCTGGGGATCCAGGTGGCCAGGAGCTGGGGGGCCCTACACAAGCTCAACTTGACGAGGCTAGTGGAGCAGATGGAGGAGGAGTGGAAAAGGTGGGATATGCTGCCACTCTCCCTGGCGGTGAGGGTACAGTCGGTGAAGACGACGGTTCCTTTTTATATTTCAGTGCCTCCCCATCCTGATCCCTAAGGCCTTTTTTAAGCGGGTCAGTAGGAGCATCATGGGATTTGTGTGGGCGAAAAAGACCCCGAGGGTGAGAAGGGTGTTTCTGGAGTGGAGTAGGGACAGAGGAGGATTAGCGTTACCTAATCTGTGTGGGTATTACTGGGCTGCCAATGTGGCGATGATATGCAAGTGGGTAATGCGGGGGGGAGGGGGCGGCATGGAAGAGGATGGAGATGGCGTCCTGTGTGGGCACGAGTCTGGGAGCGCTGGTGACAGCACCGCTGCCGCTCCGGGCGACTAGGTACACCACGGGTCCTATGGTGACGGCGACTTTGAAAATTTGGGGGCAGCGGAGACGCCACAGGAGTGAGATAGAGGCTTCGGTTTGGTCCCCAATCCGGGAAAACCATCGGTTCGTCCCGGGGAGGATGGATGGAGGGATCCTGAGCTGGCACACGGCAGGAATTAGAAGGATGGGGGACCTGTTTTTAGATGGGACGTTTGCGAGCCTTGGGGCGCTGGAGGAAAAATTCGGGCTTCCCCCCGGAAATGCCTTCAGGTACATGCAGGTAAGGGCGTTTGTAAGATGGCAGGTGAGGGAGTTCCCGCTGCTTCCAGCATTCAGGTTCCAGGATAGGGTGCTCTCGGGGGTGTGGGTTGGAGAGGGCAGGGTCTCGGCGATCTACCAGGAGATGCAGAAGGAGGAGGAGACCTCGGTGGAGGAGCTAAAGGGTAAATGGGAGGAGGAGCTTGGGGAGGAGATAGACGAGGGTGCATGGGCGGACGCCCTGGATAGGGTTAATTCTTCCTCCTCTTGCGCCAGACTTAGCCTGATACAATTTAAGGTTCTTCACAGAGCGCATATGACAGGGGCGAGGCTGAGCAGGTTCTTTGGGGTGGAAGACAGGTGTGGGAGGTGCTCGGGGAGCCCAGCAAATCACACCCACATGTTCTGGGCGTGCCCGGCGCTGAATGGGTTCTGGAGGAGTATTGCGAGGACGTGTCTAAGGTGGTGAACACAAGGGTTAAATTGAGCTGGGGGTTAGCACTATTTGGGGTATCGGACGAGCCGGGAGTGCAGGAGGCGAAACAGGCCGATATTTTGGCCTTTGCGTCCCTGGTAGCCCGGCGGAGGATTCTGCTACAGTGGAAAGATGCGAGGCCCCCGAGCGTGGAAGCCTGGATCAGCGACACGGCAGGGTTCATTAAATTGGAGAGGGTAAAATTTGCCTTGAGAGGGTCTGTACAAGGGTTCTTCAGGTGGTGGCAACCGTTCCTAGACTTTCTAGCGGAGTGTTAGGAGGTGGTCAGCAGCAGCAGCAACCCGGGGGGGAGGGGGGGTGTACTTTGTGTTTTCTACTGTGTTTATTATTGCTTAAGGGGGGTTTGTATATTGGGGGAATTCGTGAATTTTTTCTGGAGGGGGGTTTGTTGAAAATAGGTAAAAATTTGAATGAAATATTTCTTTTAAAAAAGCAACAGGGTTGTTGTGATGGGAGACTTCAACTTCCCCAATATTGACTGGGACTCACTTAATGCTAGGGGCTTGGACGGGGCAAAGTTTGTAAGGAGCATCCAGGAAGGCTTCTTAAAACAATATGTAGATAGTCCAACTAGGGAAGGGGCTGTACTGGACCTGGTATTGGGGAATGAGCCTGGCCAGGTGGTAGAAGTTTCAGTAGGGGAGCATTTCGGGAACAGTGACCACAATTCAGTAAGTTTTAAAGTGCTGGTGGACAAGGATAAGAGTGGTTCTAGGGTGAATGTGCTAAATTGGGGGAATGCTAATTATAACAATATTAGGCGGGAACTGAAGAACCTAGATTGGAGGCAGATGTTTGAGGGTAAATCAACATCTGACATGTGGGAGGCTTTCAAATGTCAGTTGAAAAGAATTCAGGACTGGCATGCACCTGTGCGGAAGAAGGATAAATATGGCGAATTTCAGGAACCTTGGATATCGAGTGATATTGTAGGCCTCGTCAAAAAGAAAAAGGAGGCATTTGTCAGGGCTAGAAGGCTGGGAACAGACGAAGCCTGTGTGGAATATAAGGAAAGTAGGAAGGAACTTAAGCAAGGAGTCAGGAGGGCTAAAAGGGGTCACGAAAAGTCATTGGCAAATAGGGTTAAGGAAAATCCCAAGGCTTTTTACACATGCATAAAAAGCAAGAGGGTAGCCAGGGAAAGGGTTGGCCCACTGAAGGATAAGCCAAGGGAATCTATGTGTGGAGCCAGAGGAAATGGGCGAGGTACTAAATGAATACTTTGCATCAGTATTCACCAAAGAGAAGGAATTGGTGAATGTTGAGTCTGGAGAAGGGTGTGTAGATAGCCTGGGTCACATTGAGATCCAAAAAGATGAGGTGCTGGGCGTCTTGAAAAATATTAAGGTAGATAAGTCCCCAGGGCCTGATGTGATCTACCCCAGAATACTGAAGGAGCCTAGAGAGGAAATTGCTGAGGCCTTGACAGAAATCTTTGGATCCTCACTGTCTTCAGGTGATGTCCCGGAGGTATGGAGAATAGCTAATGTTGTTCCTTTGTTTCAGAAGGGTAGCAAGGATAATCCAGGGAACTATAGGCCGGTGAGCCTTACGTCAGTGGTAGGGAAATTACTGGAGAGAATTCTTCGAGACAGGATCTACTCCCATTTGGAAGCAAATGGATGATTTAGCGAGAGGCAGCACTGTTTTGTGAAGGGGAGGTCGTGTCTCCCTAACTTGATAGAGTTTTTTGAAGAGGTCACAAAGATGATTGATGCAGGTAGGGCAGTGGATGTTGTCTATATGGACTTCAGAAAAGCCTTTGACAAGGTCCCTCATGGCAGACTGGTACAAAAGGTGAAGTCACACGGGATCAGGGGTGAGCTGGCAAGATCGATATGGAACTGGCTAGGTCATAGAAGGCAGAGAGTAGCAATGGAAGGGTGCTTTTCTGATTGGAGGGCTGTGACTAGTGGTGTTCCACAAGGATCAATGCTGGGACCTTTGCTGTTCGTAGTATATATAAATGATTTGGAGGAAAATGTAACTGGTCTGATTAGTAAGTTTGCAGACGACACAAAGGTTGGTGGAATTGCGGATAGCGATGAGGACTGTCAGAGGATGCAGCAGGATTTAGATCATTTGGCGACTTGGGCGGAGAGGTGGCAGGTGGAGTTTAATCCGGACAAATGTGTGGTAATGCATTTTGGAAGGTTTAATACAAGTAGGGAATATACAGTGAATGGTAGAACCCTCAAGAGTATTGACAGTCAGAGAGATCTAGGTGTGAAGGTCCACAGGTCACTGAAAGGGGCAATACGGGTGGAGAAGGTAGTCAAGAAGGTATATGGCATGCTTGCCTTCATTGGCCGGGGCACTGAGTATAAGAATTGGCAAGTCATGTTGCAGCTGGAAAGAACCTAAGTTAGGCCACGCTTGGAGTATAGTGTTCAATTCTGGTTGCCACACTACCAGAAGGATGTGGACGCTTTGGAGAGGGTACAGAGATTTACCAGGATGTTGCCTGGTATAGAGGGCATTAGCTATGAGGAGCGGTTGAATAAACTCGGTTTGTTCTCGAACAACGGAGGTTGAGGGGTGACCTGATTGAAGTCTACAAAATTATGAGGGGCATAGACAGAGTGGATAGTCAGAGGCTTTTTCCCAGGGTAGAGGGGTCAATTACTAGGGGGCATAGGTTTAAGGTGCGAGGGGCAAGGTTTAGAGGAGATGTACGAGGCAAGTTTTTTACACAGAGGGTAGTGGATGCCTGGAACTCGCTACCGGAGGAGGTGGTGGAAGCAGGGACGATAGTGACATTTAAGGGGCATCTTGACAAATACATGAATAGGATGGGAATAGAGGGATACGGACCCAGGAAGTGTAGAAGGTTGTAGTTTAGTCGGGCAGCATGGTCGGCACAGGCTTGGAGGGCCGAAGGGCCTGTTCCTGTGCTGTACATTTCTTTGTTCTTTTTGTTCTAACTCCTTTACCCTTCTGCAAAGTGCCATGGTGTCATTTACATCCAGCAGCAATCATAAGATCATAACTAGTAGGAGCAAAAGGAGGCCGTTTTGCAGATTGAGCCTGGTCCGCCATTCGGTCAGGACATGCTGATCTGATTGTGGCTTTCACTCCATTTTCCTGCCTGTCCCTCGTTAAGTCACTTGTCGAACAAAAATCTATCTAATTCAGCCTTGAATATATTCAAAGACTCAGTCTCCGCGGAATAACATTCCAATGATTAATGACCCTCTGACAAAATTGGGCCGGGATTTTCCAATAATAGGGCTATGCCCCCACACCCACCAGAAAATGGGCGCGAATCACTCTGGAATTTTGTCTCATGAGACAAGAGAGGGCGGATGAGGCCTAGGTTCATGTGAAAGATGGCATCTTTAACAATGCAGCACTCCGACAGTGCTTCAGTAGAGAGTTAACCTAGATTAAGTGCTCCAACCTCTAGCATGGGACTTGAGCCCACAACCTTCAGACTCAGAGGCACTGGACGACAGCAGCAAGACTGAAAGATGTCAGTGAGTTAAGAACAAAAGACAGGTCTGTGACTGGGTGGACATGAGCATTTCAGAACAAAAAAGGATGCTGGTGGAATGTGTGACATTATGGGAAATGTTCAGAATACAAAGGGTCAATGTCATATCATAAATAACCACTAGATGGAGCTAGATGCAGAACTATATAAAGCACTGACTCACAGACTTTTGGGAGAAGGCTGGAGAGGAGAGCAGAGGAGTAGTGAGAGAGATCAGAGTACAGTTATAGATAGAGTGTAGAGACTAGTGTTAGTTGAGTGTAGATTGTGGATTACTAGATTATTATTTACTATAGGAGTTAATGGTCGAGCTTTAATAAGTAGTGTAAATAAATGTTCGCTTTGTTAATGAACTTAGCTTCTGTGGTCTTTGTGAACACGACAACATCCATCCTGAGAACAATAATCACAAAGAACACCACAGAATGCATAAGGGACTGACAATGGGACAAATCAAGAAACAAAAGATGGATCCAGAGGAGGAGAAAATGGTTAAAGTGGAACAGCAGAAGAGGGGGCAGCGGGCAAGTATGGAAAATTTGGAAAAGAGGAGACATGTTTCATGGCCCAGAAATGTGACTGTCTGAGAACTGTCAGCAGACCCTAGGGTTGAGGAACAGGCCGTCAACTGTGCATCAACAGGGGATCTCAATCCCAAACACCAGTCCACTGCTCCTGCATTCTCTGTGGCTATAGCCATTCACTGTCGGAAAATGGGACTGGGGGCTAAGGTGCAAGACTACTCATTGCTTCCACGAGATAGGTAATGCTTTCTGACATATGCATTTTAGAGTGGGAATTATACCAATTCAAATAAATGTTATGAAAAAGGTAACCAAATTGATAACACAACAAGTATTGTAATTTTGAAAACATTTCAAAGCTATAAATAAATGTTTATATACTTGTTAAATGTATTTTAAATCACCAAATTATTCATAGCTTAATCGTTTAAAAATAAATTGCAACTGATTCAAAAATTGCTCACAAATTATCATTAGTTCTTTTATTTTTCAAGCATGTAGTTACATGAACGATGATTTGAATGAAAATTACATCTGCCTATTCAACGTTAGTTTAAGTGTAAATTTGTGTTAATTAGAAAAGGTTATTGAGAACTTAAAATGCAGCATAAAATTCTTCACAACTACTTCCACCAGGTCCTGAAATACCCATTAGAAATTTCTGCAGCTATTGGAATGTGAAGGGGATGTTGAAAAATTATTACTGCAGTGATTCTGGGATGTGTAAACATTTGAATTATCTTCAATCAAATATTCCGCTCAGGCAAGTATGTTTGCTAGCCTATTTGCATAAAACTTTTAACACGAAGGTCAGTAAAGATTGGATTTCATTGAAGATCACCGGGAATGGCAGAGATGCATTTAGAGAGAAGCTAGATAGGGCATGAGGGTGGGGGAGCGAGGGGAGGGGGGGAATAGAAGAGCATGCCGACAGGGGTGGACGAAACAGGGTGGGTGGAGGCACGTGTGGAACATAAAGAACAGCATGGAGCTGTTGGATTGAATGGTCTGTTTCTGTGCTGTGAACTCCTAGTTAATGTAGCCACTGATTGGGGAAGGCAGCTTAAATGATAGAGGTAGATACTGCAGCAGCTAACTGACCCTATCAGTAAGGAGTGCCATTCATTCTCAGCTACACTATTCTGACCAGCACTATCACTGAATAACATTGAATACTAAAGCAGTAACTGCTTGAACACTAGAAAGGATAGTTGGTTTCCTGGAATATATTGTGCAAGCATTTATCAGGGTTAAGCAAGTAAACAAATATCCTGCATTTTAGCATCTTCCTGAAGCCAAATGTCCCATTTATTTTTTTACTTTGCTTTTTCCCCTCTGAATAATGCTCACTTCCATTAGCCTCTATATTTCATTTGTAGAACAAAACCGTTCTATCTGCACAAAGATTCGGAAAATATTAGATTTAAACTTTTTTTAAAGGTGTCAAGGGCTCGTAAATAATAAGGAAATATGTGATCATTTCTTCTTATCAATTATGAATGAGTATTTGAATATTCTATGTCTGTTCCCTTGCCTGTAACCGAAACAGGCCTCATAGCACAATAAAACCCAATGTCAACATTGAGGAGTCAATCAGCAGCCATATTCCGTTCAGTTTATTTTGCTGAAGAGTCAACGAACTTAACTGAAGTTGACATTGGCGGTCAAGGGGGAGGTTGCGGCAGAATCAACTTTGAATCAGCGATAGCTCACTGCAAACCTCACTGCTGAATGCCCGTCCATGAGGGAGATAAGAAACTGTCACTCTCCATTTTGCCTTCAAGATGTCAGGAAGCATTGAGTGTGTTGTAATTATTGACAAGTCAGTCTGGCTAAAAGCTGATTCATAAAAGGGCCGAGACTGCAGATGGGAAGGAAAGGAAGAGAGTGAATGTGACTGCTGTGGCTTTGACCAACTGTGTACATTTTAGAGAAATGTGATTCAGGGTTTTTGTTTGCAATATCTTCGCCATTCTTCAGGAATTTGTGTTCAAAGTGGAAGTGCAGTGAAGGCATTGATTGAGACACAGGGGGCGGGATTCTCTGATCCTGAGGCTACGTGTTGACGCCGTTGGAAACGCCCTCGCCGCTCCAGCTGCTGATCCCGACGTCAACTGGGAGCCGCGGGGTCCGCGCATGCACAGTGGCACTGGCACCAACGCGCGCATACGCAGTGGCTCCTTTCTCCGTGCCGGCCCCGGTGCAACATGGCCTAGGGCTACAGGGGCCGGTGCGGAAGAAGGGAGGCCCCCAGCCTGAGAGGCCGGCCCACCGATTGGTGGGCCCCGATCGCGGGGCAGGCCACAACGGAGGCCCCCCCCCCCCCCAACAGGCCGCCCCAGGCCCTTTCACGCCGAGGTCCCGCCGGCTCAGAGCAGGTTAGAACGGTTCCGGCGGGACACGGGTTTTTTGTTACGGCCATCCCGGGCCGAAAATCGCCGGGCAGCCCCGTAGAGCAGTCCTCGGCCGGCGCCGCGCCGGCTCCGCGGAGAATCGCGTCCCAGCATCGGGGCGGCGTGGCACGGTTCGCGCCGGTTGCGCCGATTCTCCGGCCCGGCTCAAGCAAAACGAGGCTGGTGAACAGATGGAGAGACAGAAAAGGAGGAACTATGCCAGGCCCCAAACAGTTTACGGTGCAACCGGCCTGCTCCCATCGGCGAAATTGGGATTTTGCTGCAGCGTGGCGAGAACCCAATTCTCACCATTTAAGCCCTATTTCTATACAATTAACGGGAACCACCCCATGTCCAACGGCCTCCCGTGATTCAACGGCCTCCCCAGTAAGTGCTCACGCTGGCACCGATTAGTACTCCTTTTGAAAAACATGAACCAGGAGGAAGGGCTTCTGTGGGGAGCCAGGGAGGTGAGGAGCCATCTTAGCTCCCAGGCAAAGAGCCCGGGGACGCTGGGTTTGCCACCCCAGTGCTCGGCAGGAGGTGGAGGGGATGGTCGGCTGGGGGTGGGGGACCCCCCGCAGGGATAAGCCGCCATGAGAGAGTGGGGGAGGGGGGCACTGGGCGGGGGGGGGGGGGGGACTGGGAGGCATCAATATGCCAACCCCCGGATCGGGTGTACACGTTCTGGGGCAACCCTTGTCCCTGCCTATCTGCCCCACCAACCACCCATAGCCCCCACGACTGCCGAATCCTCTGGTCGTGCTGCTGAAGGCTATTGCTAATAGCAAATTGGCAATCATGGTTAAGTGAGCACTTCACGCAACCCAAGTAGATTCCCATGGATGGGCAGACCATATAGCATGTGGGATCATTGCCTAGCATCCCAATCACACCTTGATGCCTGGACACTATACCGGAACAGTAGAGGAGGCAACATCACACACGCAGCAGCCAACATCCGGACACCCAGGGATGGGACACAGCTCTGGGGACATGTCCGCGGCCGGAGGGTGGGTGAGTGCCACGGGAGATGTGGCGTGTTGGGGGGGGGGGGGGGGTGATGCCTGGAGAGATGTGCCAAGGGATCGGAGGTCGGCGCGCATTGTGGAAGAAAGTGACGGCGGCGTCATATTGGTTGTGCACAAGGGTTTTTATTGTGTTTTTCAATTCCCCACCCTCCCTATGGTGCTTCCCCCTCCACCTCTCTCCTGGTGCCCTCAGTGATCCTTGATGTGCTTGGCCCGCCTAGCTCCACCACTACGTCTAGGTGTGTCCCCTGGATGCACATCTGAGGTGGAGGCAGCTAACTGCTGACCACATTCCCTGGCCCTCGATGCCTCTGGCGGGTGTCCCCAAGGGGCTCTGAGGCCGGGGGGGGCCGCAGCTCACTTGTCAGTGGCACATGCACAGCCGTGTCGCCCTGTCCTTTGAGTTGGCTGTGAGACACGGCCTCATCAGAGAAGTTGAACTCAGGGGATCTGGTGGTCACCATTGCCACCACATGGGACTGGTCCGGTTTGTCACCCAGTGACCACTCCTCCCGCTCGGTGCCCACAGGGCCCTGGGATTCACCTTGGGACGGAGGGGCAGCTGGTTCGAGCCTCTGCATCATCTGGCTCTGCCAGCCCTGGCGATTCCCCATGGTCCGCATCAACTTGTCGACGCCCTTGGCCATGCTCCTCAGTGCCGGGCCATGCTCTGCAGCACCTTGGCAATGCTCACCTGCGACTGGGATAAGCTCCACAGTGCCTCAGCCATTCCCATCTGCGAGCGGGACATGTCCCGCAGAATCTCATCAAGGTTGACCTGATACTGGGTAACAGCCCCCAGTGAGTCGGACATTCTGCCGAGACCCTCAGCCATGGCCGTCATCTACTGCGCGACGCCTTGGACACCTTCACTGATGGTGCCGATGTCATTCACCAGGCTCTCCATTGCGGTCGCCGCCTTTGCAGTGTTGGCCTCGGTGCCGCGCATTGCCGGTGACATCTACGGTGACTGTAGTCTCTAGGACTCCTCCAAGCGGCTACGGACCTGCTGGAGTGAAGCTGACACCTCCCTCTGCATCTCCCAGCCGCACCCTAATGCCTCCATCAGCTCCAGGATGCCCTCTACCACAGGCTTAGCATCAGGTTGGGACCCAGCTGGGTCCTGGGATCCAGCAGCCCTCTGATTGCTATCTCGCCTGGGGGTTCCTGTCTCCACCTGATGTACATCATCAGCAGTGTGGTGCTCACGTTTGACAGGTCCCCCTCAACTCTGCGGTGTCCGCCAGCCTCTGCGTTGGTGACCACCCTGTTCTAGGCCACCCCAGTCACCTCCTCGAAGGTGCTGAGGGTTCTTATGTCTGGCACACCACCGTCAGTCTGGGCATTCTCCCCGCGATTGTGGGAGAACTTTTCGTGAGGAGACACAGAGAGGGCATCGTTAGCCACACATGTGGTTCACAGTGGTGGGGGGGGAGTGAAGGGAGGGTTGGGGAAGCTGAAGCGGGAGGGGGGTCAAGGGAGGTTTGGGGGTCACATGGAGGGTTGGGTGGTGGACGCGCATGTGGGGACGGGAAGGTCTTGGGGTGGGGGGGGCGCATTGGTGTCTACTCACTTGAGCTGCCTGGCGTGGGTCATTGTCCTTTTTCCTCCACTGGAGGCCAGTCCTCCTGATCACACTCCTGGCACTCACAGCCGCAACCACTTTGTCGCAGGCAACACTGGCTGCCCTGTGGCTGACCCTCCGGAACCCTTGGAGGAACAGGACATCCCTCCTGGCCTCCACAGCGTCTAGCAGCCTCCCCAGATCTGCATCCCCGAATCCAGGGGCCAGTCTCCTTGGGTGCCATTGTTGCGAGCTGGCTGGGGTTGGTTGAGCCTGTGCTGCTAGACCTTGTTAGCGGCGGGGGGGGGGGGGGCTCATTAAGTGGACCAATAAACGTTGCATACCGTTGCCGAGCGTCAGGAAGCACACGGCAGTTCCCGCTCGCTACCACACTTAAAAAGTTTTCCGGAATTCGGAGATTCGTGCCCACAGAGTGAAACACAACTCGGTCATCAGATTTTACAAAGAGGTAGGCATTATGATCAGCTACAGAATATGCACTGGAAATGATCTAAAGCTCCTCAGCTGATGATCATTCATAATTAGCAGCCAATCACTGAAAACATTTCTTCACATATCAATTCTGCACACCAGCAAATGAAGCAATCCAATGGAATGCGTCATTTACAACCTAAACAGCTTAATGACCACAAATGACCCACACGACCTTTATTGATGAATGGTGACTTAACTCCATTGATGGCAACAGGGCCAAATAGTTTAATGATCCCCAGGAAGGTGTGTAATTCATCTTGGATAGCTGGATGAAGCTAGGACAGAACCGAGAGTCCTGGTAGACTCGACATTCAACGTGCCCCAACAATGTGGATCCAGCAATCAACAAGAGAGACCATGTTATGGTGACATTGCAATTCAAGTACTGTTTCCAGTTTTCAACACTGAAACACAAGTGTGGTATTCAAGCATTGTGGCTGTTTAGAGAAGAGTTACGGTGTGTATTTTAAAGATCTAAGTGATGAGGAAAGATTAGAAAAACTAAATCCTTTTAGTCTTGAGTCGAAGTAGATTGGGGATGGGAGGGGGGCTGAACTGATGAAGATATGCAGGATGCTTATGGGACTGGAACTGGAAAAGGTCAATTGAGGGAATTACTTTAAATTAAATTGTGAGCAAGGAGACTCAGGTACAAATTGGTAAAAAGATAAACTTACGACAAATATCAAGTGGTGCTTCACACCAATTGTGATGAATTGTGATGAGGAGGTGGTGGCGTAGCGGTGTTGTCACTGGCCTAGTAATCCAGAGACCCGGCGTAATTCTCTGGGGTCCCAGGTTCAAATCCCACCATGGCAGGTGGTGAAATTTGAATTCACTGAAAATCTGGAATTAAAAATTTATGATAATTGCCGATTGTTGTAAAAACCCATCCAGTTCGCTAATGTCCTTCAGGGAAGGAAATCTGCCATCCTTACCCGGTCTGGCCTACATGACTAATTAAAGAAATTAAGGCTGGTATTAAACCCATTGAGAGTCATATAAAGTTGCGAGAAGAGAAGAAAGCCTGAGGATTGGGAGCATTTCAGAAGTCAGTAAAGAAGAACAAAGAGATTGTTAGGCCACACTTGGAGTATAGTGTTCAATTCTGGTCACCACACTACCAGAAGGATGTGGAGGCTTTAGAGAGGGTGCAGAAGAGATTTACCAGAATGTTGCCTGGTATGGAGGGCATTAACTATGAGGAGCAGTTGAATAAACTCGGTTTGTTCTCACTGGAACGAAGGAGGTTGAGGGGAGACCTGATAGAGGTATACAAAATTATGAGGGGCATAGACAGAGTGGATAGTCAGAGGCTTTTCCCCAGGGTAGAGGGGTCAATTACTAGGGGGCATAGGTTTAAGGTGAGAGGGGCAAGGTTTAGAGTAGATGTACGAGGCAAGATTTTTACGCAGAGGGTAGTGGGTGCCTGGAACTCGCTACCGGAGGAGGTGGTGGGAGCAGGGACGATAATGACATTTAAGGGGCATCTTGACAAATATATGAATAGGATGGGAATAGAAGGATACGGACCCAGGAAGTGTAGAAGATTGTAGTTTAGTCGGGCAGCATGGTCGGCACGGGCTTGGAGGGCCGAAGGGCCTGTTCCTGTGCTGTACATTTCTTTGTTCTTTGTTGTTCTTTGAGATTGATTACGACAGGAAAAATAGAGTATGAAATCAACTTGCAAGTAACATAAACGGGGACTGAAAAAGCTTCTAAAAATATATAAAAAGAGAAAGATTAATGTAGGTCCCTCAAAGTCTGAAACAGGAGGATTTATAATAGAGAATAAGAAAATGGAAATGCAACCAAACAACTACTTGAATTCTGTCTTCATGGAAGAAGACACAAATAACATGCCAGAAATGCTAAGAAACAAGGATCTAGTGAGAAGGAAGACTTGAAGGATATTTGTATTACTAGAATAAAAGTGCTGGAGAACATAATGGGATTGAAATTTGATAAATCTCAAGGGCTTGATAATATGGTTCCCAGGGTACTAAAGAGAGTGACCATGGAAATAGTGGATGTGTTGGTTGCCATCTTCCAAAATTCTGTAGATTCTGGAACCGTCTGGATAGGTTGGAGGATGGCAAATGTAACCCCACTTTTAGAGAGGAATAAAACAACTATAGACTGGTTAGCCTGACATTAGTGGTAGGGAAAATGTTAGAGTCTATTATAAAGGATGTGATAACAGGACATTTAGAAAATGTCAATGGGGTTAAAGGTTGAATAAACTTGTTTTTTCCTCACTGGAATGAAGAAGGTTGAGGGCCGACCTGATAGAGGTCTACAAAAGTATGAGGGGCGTAGACAGATTGGATAGTCAGAGACTTTATCCCAGGGTAGAGGGGTCAATTACTAGGGGGCATAGGTTTAAGGTGCGAGAGGCAAGGTTTAGAGGAGATATACGAGGCAAGTTTTTTACACAGAGGGGAGTGGGTGCCTGGGACTCGTTGCCAGACAAGGTGGTGGAAGCAGGGACGATAGTGACATTTAAGGGGCATCTTGACAAATACATGAATAGGATGGGAATAGAGGAATATGGACCCTGGAAGTGTAGAAGATTTTAGTTTAGATGGGCAGCATGGTCGGCGCAGGCTTGGAGGACCGAAGGGCCTGTTCCTGTGCTGTACTTTTCTTTGGTGTGGAGATGCTGGCGTTGGACTGGGGTGAGCACAGTAAGAAGTCTTACAACACCAGGTTAAAGTTCAACAGGTTTGTTTCAAACACTAGCTTTCGGAGCGCTGCTCCTTCCTCAGGTGAATGAAGAGGTATGTTCCAGAAACATATATATAGACAGATTCAAAGATGCCAGACTGGTTAGCCTGACATTATCAAAGGCATCTTTGAATCTGTCTATATATATGTTTCAGGAACATACCTCTTCATTCACCTGAGGAAGGAGCAGCGCTCCGAAAGCTAGTGACATCGAAACAAACCTGTTGGACTTTAACCTGGTGTTGTAAGACTTCTTACTGGACTTTTCTTTGTTCTGTGTTCTTTAGACAACATCAACAAGGATTTATTAAAGGGAAATCATGTTTGACAGACCTACGGAGTTTTCTCAGGATGTAACTAGTAGAATAGATAAGGGTGAACCAGTGGATGTGATGTATTTGGAATTTCAGAAAGCCTTTGATAAAGTCCTACAAAACTAAGCTGCAAGGATAATATATTGGCATGGATTGAGAATTGGTTAGTAGACAGGAAACGGCGTGCAGGGAAAAATGGGTCTATTTTAAAGTGGCAGGCAGTGATTAGTGGGGTCCCACAGGAATCAGTGTTTGGGTTATTCAAAATAGACATCAATAATTAAGATGAGGGAACCATGTGTAATATTTCCAAGTTTGCTGATGACATGAAATTTGGTGGGAATGTGTGGTGAGGAGGTTGTTAAGAGGGTTCAGGGTGGTTTAGACAAGTTGAGTGAATGGACAAGTACATGACAGATGCAGTATAATGCAGATAAATATGAAGTTATCCACTTCAGATGGAGAAACAGAATAGCAGAGTGTTATTTAAATGGGGATACATTGGCAAATGTTGACGTACAAAGGGGCCTGGGTGTCCTTGTGCACCAATTACTGAAAGCAAACATGCAGATACAGCAAGCAGTTGGGAAGGCAAATGGTATGTTGACCTTCATTGCCAGGTGATTTGAGTACAGGAGCAAGGAGGTCTTACTGCAGCTGTACAGGGCCTTGGTGAGACCATACCTAGAGTATTGTGTGCAGTTTTGGTCTGCTTATATAATAAAGGATATACTTGCCATGGAGGGAGTACAGCGAAGGTTCACCAGACTGATTGCTGGGATGGCAGGATTATCAAATGAGGAAAGATTAGGTTGACTGGGCCTGTATTCACTGGGGTGTAGAAGAATGAGGGAATACAGGTAGGCCATTTAGGGCTACGATGAGGAGAAATTTCATCACTCAGAGGGTGATGAACCTGTGGAATTCTCTATCACAGAAGGCTGTGAAGGCCAAATCACTGAATATATTTATGAAGGAAATAGGTAGATTTCTGGACTTTAAAGGTGACACGGGGTATGGGGAGAAGGTGGGAGTATGGTGTTGAGAGAGTCAGCCATGATCACATTGCATGGCAGAGCAGGCAGGAAGTGCCGATTGCCCTCCTCCTGCTCCTACCTTCCATATTTCTAAGATGGTATTGAGCTGTCCTCTTGAACTGCTGCAGTTCATGTGGTGTAGGTACATTCACTTTGTTGTTAGAGAAGTATTTTTACCCGGTGACAGCGAAGGAGCAGACATGGCTATACTGTGAGGTATGTATGCCTTTCTAAAGTGTGCTTTGGGTTTCTGCAGACTTTCGACAAAGAGGTTATCAGCGCTAAACTTAATAATAAACTCTCCAATGTTATTTTTTGAAAATTCATAATAATATATGTCTGATTTTTTTTTCATTTAAGTTACATATGTTAAGAAATGTTTTCAGAAATGTCCCAGTGATTCGGAGGCAAAGGGGTAGTGTACCTAGCCAAATGAACAAGAAAAATTCTATCCCCGGTGTGTGTTCCGTTATTTTATTTCAAAAAAGATTTGGCAATAGCTGCTTGTCAAAACTGGAACCAGTGCTTTTGGATCAGGAAGAGAAGAGGGTGGAAAATGGTTCAGACTCTCCACTGCCAATCACTGTCCAGTGAACCACACTGGAAATAAAGAAGTGAGTGTTAGGGGAGGACTGGTTCAAACTAAGCCTGTAGGATGACCAACCTGCACTTATTGTTTTGACACTTATCACAAACATTGACTACTTGATGAATGTGGTTTTCATACATCACATGATAAGGAACCAGAAACAGGCAGCATCAATAAACCTGTTTCCCAATAAGCGTCAAAGCCCCAGCAAAAGGAAAATATATAGGGTGAGAAAATTTTGCGGCGGAGGGGAAGGGGGGATTTTAACAAGTTTGGATTGGATGAGGATTAAAGTCTTTCAAATATTTTTCCCAGACCAAACACACCTCCAACCTGACCATTTCTGCCTTTAAATCAGAAGGGATACAGATATCCAATCAATGATGACACGGCCTTAGTGGGTCGGATCTCAAACAACAGTGAGTCAGAGTACAGGAGTGAGATAGCGAACCGAGTGGCATGGTGTAACAACAATAATCTCTCCTTCAATGTCAGCAAAACTAAGTAGCTGGTCATCGACTTCAGGAAGTGAAGTATCGTACGCGCTCCTGTCTGCATCAATAGTGCCGAGGTGGAGATGATTGACAGCTTCAAATTCCTGGGTGTGCACATCACCAACAATCTGTCCTGGTCCACCCACATCGACGCTACGAACAAGAAAGCACAGCAGCACCTAAACTTCCTCAGGAAACAAAGAAAATTTGGCATGTCCACATTGACTCTTACCAACTTTTACAGATGCACCATCGAAAGCATCCTATCTGGCAGCATCACAGCCTCGTATGGCAACTGCTCGGCCCAGGACCGCAAGATACTTCAGAGAGTCGTGAACTCCCCCCAGTCCATCACGTGAACCTGCCTCCCATCCATTGACTCCATCTACACCTCCCGCAGCCTTGAGAAAGTGTGCAGCAAAACCAAAGACCCCTCCCACCCGGGTTATTCTCTCTTCCAACTTCTTCCATCGGGCAGGAGATAATAAAGTCTGAGAACACACACCAACAGATTCAAAAACAACATAATATCTGCTGTTACCAGACTGCGAAATGACTCTCTTATGGACTGAACTGATCTCTCTACGCACCTTCTCTATAGTTGTAGCACTACACTCCATATACCTGATGTATATGTCTATGTATTCACATGATAAATACACAATATGTCCTATGTTTTTCATGTATGGAAAGACCTGTCTGGATTGTACGCAGAACAATACTTTTCACTGTACCTCGGTACACGTGACAATGAATCTAAATCAAAACCCAGCTTCAAGGAGGCAGGTTGCTACTTTAATCATGATGATGAGACTGAAAACCTAAGATCAGCCATAGTTCCCATTCATTAGACCTCGGGCCAAGATTTTGGTAAATTCAGGAGGTGACTCTCCACACCTACCTTCTGGATTTAAGTGCCCTCCTGAGTAGCCTTTGTGATTGGGCACCTATCTCTGCCCAACCTTCCCCAAAAGTCCTCCAACCACAATGGTAGCCCCCAGGCCTCCATCCGATACCCTCTCCCCAGGGCTCCATTAACCACCCCATTGCCTGATTCCAAACCATGCACCCCTGGTGACCAATCATCTCCCATTGAAACAGTCTCTCCACCTGGGGACCTCAGGTTAGCAGTCCTCTTGACTGTCTCATATTTCCGCATTGACAATAGTATTTCATATTGACAATCCCTAGCTTCACCAATTCTACACCCCCCCCCCTTCCCCCGCCCACCCGCACCCCCTGCCTTGCCTCTCCAGCCCCCTCTGAGATCCCTTCCCACTCCCGACTGGTATACATCCTACCTGCTCCTCAGGCCTTCACTGACCAACCCCCCTGTCCAACTGAGAGCCAACCTGTCAAACAGGTGAACCATTCAGTGGCGGGAAGGACACACCGTGAAGTGAAGTCTCGACAGTGCGTAGGGGAATCTCAAATTCTGGGTTCCCTGTGACCTTCCAGCTCATCTGGTCCCGGTGACCCAAATAACCAATAACTCACTCCAATGCCTCAGGACAAAGAGGACAAATATGGTTGTTACACAACAGCATTTGAATCACATCAAATATTCAATGCATATACAAATGAGACGAAAGAATGTAAACCTTTGAACAGGACCATGACCCACATTTTCACAGATTATTCTGAGTCTTATAAGGTCAGTGTTGAAGTGACATTTTTTATCTGTTAAATTGGTTCAATCTTGAACGTGACAAGCTCATTTCCAATTATCCACCAGTTATCTGTCTTATATCTGAAATCTCATCCCATTCCAATACACATATTCCCATTGGATTGCAACTCCAAATTAACCCATATCTTAAAATATTCCTTTCAGTCTGAATTAATGAGCATCATTATTGTGGATCTAATCTCACCTGACGTCCTTTACAGTTTCATCAGTGTTTGATAGAATCAAGATGGATTGGAATGGGGCTGCTCCAACTGTTAAATATTCTTTCTTGCCAAATGAATTGAAGTAAATATGAATTTGTTTCTGTTTTCTATGTAACAAAGTGGAGTGGGATCCTGGGTAGGGATGAATTATTTTAAAGCCTGCCTAGCTTTCATGGAATTCTAAACCTGCATTTCAGAAGTTGAATTTCTTTGATAATTTGTCATTGTAAGGAAATCTCTTTGAAGTTCGTCTCAAGAGGCAGGGAATTTTTGTTGTTGTCAATATTCACCTCTTTTCTCTCCTCCTGAAGACTCTGATCATTGATATCTGTTTCTATGCTGTTCCTCATATCTGAGCTTGCAGACTGAGTGTTGGAAAGCTACTTGCCGAGTCCAGTTATACATTTACTCAGTGTCCATCAAGTCACATTTTACATGAGGGAGTTACTGCATGTAATGATCGGAATCCTGACTGATTATTCTCCAGATTGCCCAGAGATACAAAGTCACTTGCACCCCTCGTATGGGTGATCCATACTGGCAAGCTGATCACTTTACTGGGTCATCGAGAAGGGGAGGTAGTCTATGGTTTAGAACCTGGGTTCCCCAAACTTTTCCATCCACTGAATCATTTAACCCTCCCAAGAGTACTGACGGAACCCCTAAGAAACATTCTTATTATGTTGAAGAGTTAAACCACAACAAAATTGATTGTTATTGTCTTTAAGACAGAAGTTGATAAATTCTTGATTTCTCGAGGAATTAAGGGCTATGGAGAGAGAGCGGGTAAATGGAGTTAAAATCAGCCATGATTGATGGTGGAGTGGACTCGATGGGTCGAATGGCCTTACTTCCGCTCCTATGTCTTATGGTCTTATTGTGCAATAGGTACAAGCGTACAAAAACAAATATATAAAAGCCTTTCCTATTTCTTATATGAATACATTTACTAAAATAAAAAAGTTCTCTTATTCAATAAATATTTCAGTCTTCCCTTCTTGTTGCCATTTTTAAATGTGTAAGAGTCCTTCCTGTTTATTTCCTTTGTTCCCATTTTTTTTTTTAATGGTTTTTGGTTCATGGACCCATATTCGGAGTGTGTCTTTAAGCAGAGGAGTCAAGCTGAAACAGCCTGCTTGCCAGGACAGTATGTCCCAAGGTTTTGTATTTTCCATAGAAGCTATAGAATCACTACAGTGCAGAAGGAAGCCATTCAGCCCATCAAGTCTGTACCAACCCTCTGAAAGAACACCCTACCTAGGCCCACTCCCCCACCCTATCCCTGTAACCCCAGTTAACCTCTACATCTTTGGACACTAAGGGGAAATTTAGCATGGCCAATCCACCTAACCTGTACATCTTTGGACTGTGGGAGGAAGCTGGAGCATCCGAAGGAAACTCACACAGGCACAGGGAGAACGTGCAAACTCCACACAGACAGTCACCCAAGACCAGAATTGAATCTGAGTCCCTGCCACTGTGAGGCAGCAGTGCTGCCCGTTTTGGAAAGGAGAAACCGACTCACTGCGCCGAGTGAATCTTGAGGACCAGCTTTGGAGGAAATTGGTTCGATCGGTTGGCTGGCAAACGGTGGGTTGACCAAGGGCAGTGTTCTGCCTGACAACAGTCAGTGATTGGTTCCTGTGTGATGCTAGCTGAGGGAGAGTTTAGCTAAAGTGCTTGGACCTTGGAAGTGAAAGAGACAGTCTCTCCCTCTCTCTCTCTCTCTCTCTCACTCACTGCTGAAGTAAAGAATAGCTTTACTGTTCTAAAACCAGTGAATGCCTGGTACATCTTTGCTGTAACTTCAGACAATCCTGAATCTACCGAGAAAGTAGACAACCTTGCCGGAGAAAACCATCTCAAGCCTAGAAGGAGGAATTACCGAAATGAAAGCTCGAACTCCATAAAAAACATTAACTAGAAGCTATCCTAGTGCATCAAAGATCTTGGGCGAAATTCTCCGGAAACGGCGCGATGTCCGCCGACTGGCGCCCAAAAAGGCGCAAATCAGTCGGGCATCGCGCCGCCCCAAAGGTGCGGAATGCTCCGCATCTTTGGGGGCCGAGCCCCAGCCTTGAGGGGCTAGGCCCGCGCCGGACTAATTTCCGCCCCGCCAGCTGGCGGAAAAGGCCTTTCGTGCCCCGCCAGCTGGTGCGGAAATGACATCTCCGGGCGGCGCATGCGCGGGAGCATCAGCGGCCGCTGACGGCATTCCCCCGCATGCGCAGTGGAGGGAGTCTCTTCCGCCTCCGCCATGGTGGAGACCGTGGCGAAGGCGGAAGGGAAAGAGTGCCCCCACGGCACAGGCCCGCCCGCGGATCGGTGGGCCCGATCGCGGGCCAGGCCACCGTGGGGGCACCCCCCGGGGCCAGATCGCTCCGCACCCCCCCCCCCCAGCACCCCGGAGCCCGCCCGCGCCGCCTTGTCCCACCGGTAAGGTAGGTGGTTTAATCTACGCCGGCGGGACAGGCATTTTAGCGGCGGGACTTCGGCCCATCCGGGCCGGAGATTCGTGGGGGAGGGCCCGCCAACCGGTGCAGCGCGATTCCCGCCCCCGCCAAATATCCGGTGGTGTAGAATTCGGCAACCGGCGGGGGCAGGATTCATGCCAGCCCCCGGCGATTCTCTGACCCGGCGGGAGCTCGGAGAATCTCGCCCCTTATATACTTTTATTCTTATTAATACTTTCTTTACTTCTCAATCATCCTTTCCCCTTTGTGTTGTTGGTCTGTGTATGTGTAGAGAGTGGGGGCAGTTAGAAAGGAGGGTTTGGAAAAGGGGTATAGATACAAAGACCAGCAAAGGGTCACAGAGCAGCTTTTTAGAGCCACTAAAAGGGATTATGAAAGGAAACTTGCAAGGGACATCAAAATTAAAAAGAAGAAATATTATAGTTATATAAAGGGACAGCGAGTGGTCAAGAGCAATGTAGGCCCACTAAAAGCTGAAAATAGAGATATTGTCAGTAATAATGGGGAAATGGCAGACATGTTGTACAATTACTTTGCCTTAGCGTTTACAGCTGAAAAGGAGGATAACTTTCCAGAAATCCTGAAAAAATAGTCGATAGAGGACAGGGACTTAATATAATTAATGTAAGTGCAGCATAAGTAACGAGGAAATTAATGGAACTAAAGAATGAAAAATCCCCAGGACCTGACGGTTTCCATCCTGGGGTATTAAAGGAAGTCGAGGTGCACAATGGATGCCCTAATTATAATCTTTCAGAGTTCCCCAGATTCAGGAGTTGGCCATCTGGATTGTAAAATTGCACATGTCACTCCCTTTTTAAGAATGGTGCAAGAGGGAATCCAGGGAATTACAGACCAGTTGGCCTAACATCTGTGGTGGGGAAATTGTTGGAGTCTATAATCAGAGACGGGGTAACTGAACACCTCAAACTGTTTCGGTCGATCAGAGAGTGCCAGCATGGATTTGTGAAGTGAAGGTCATACCTGACAAGTCTCATTGAATTTTTTGAAGAGGTAACTGAGGGGAATACTTATCGGTGTTATTTATATAGGGGGCCAGTTTAGCCCACTTGGCTAGACAGCTGGTTCGTGATGCAGAGCAAGGCTAGAAGTGTGCGTCCAATCCCCGTATCGGCTGAGGTTGTTCATGAAGGCCCCTACTCTCCTTACGTGTGGTGATCCTCAGGTTAAATCACCACCAGTCAGCTCTCCCCCTTAAAGGGGAAAGCAGCCTATGGTCATCTGAGACCACGGTGACTTTACCTCGACCTTACCCATTTATAATACTAATAATGATAATAATCTTTATTAGTGTCACAAGTAGGCTTACATTAACACAGCAATGAAGTTATTGTGAAAATCCCCTGGTCGCCACACTCCTCCACCTCTTCGGGTACACAGACGGAGAATTCAGAATGTCCAATTCACCGAACAAGCACATCTTTCGAGGCTTGTGATGGAAAACCGGAGCGCCCAGAGGAAACTCACGCAGACACGGGGAGAACGTGCAGACTCCGCACAGACAGTGACCCAAGCCGAGAATCGAACCTAGGACCCTGTCGCTGTGAAGCAACAGTGTTAACCACTTTTCTACTGTGCCGCCCATAACTTCCTGAGGCGTTTGATAAAGTCCCACAAAAGAGAATGTTAATTCAGATGGAAGCCCAAGAAGTTGAGGGCAAATTATTGACCTGGTTAGGAAATTGGTTGAGTTGCATGCGATAGAGAGAGGGGATAATGGGTAATTACTCTAATTGGCAGGAGGTAACTAGTGGTGTACCACAGGGATCTGTGTTGTGGCCTCGATTATTTACACTATTCATTAATGACTTGGATGCTGACATAGAAAGTCATGTATCTAAATGTGTGGATGATACAAAGTTAGGTGGCATTGTAGACAGTTTAGCTAATAGCATAAAATAGCAAGGAGATGTTGACAGACTAGGTGAATATGCAAATTGTGACAGATGGAATTTAATGTAAGCAAGTGTGAGATTATCCATTCTGGACCAAAAATTGATAGAGCAGTGTACTTTCTAAATGGAAAGAGGTTAGGTACAGTGGATGTCCAAAGAGATTTGGAGGTTCAGGTGCATAGATCCTTCAAATGCCACAAACAAGTGCAGAAAATAATTATAAAGCTTATGGAATGCTAGCCTTTATATCGAGAGATTGTAGTATAAAGAAACAGGGGTTATGCTGCAGCTAAAGAAAACCTTGGTTATCCACTTGGGTAAGTAGGTCTGGGCACCACACCATAGAAAGGATATTTTGGCCTTGGAGATAGTGCAACATAGGTTCACAAAAATATTACCTGGACTTCAGGGGTTGAGATACAGGAGTGATAACACAAATTAGGTCTGTTTTCATGAGAATTTAGAAGGGGTTGGCTTGTCAAAGTATTTAAGGTATTAACAGGGGAAACCAGGATAGATAAAGATAAAGGCTGGGATACTCCGACCCCATGCCGGGTCGGAGAATCCCTGGGGGAACATGAGAATCACACCCCGCCACCTCAACGCCGGCTTACCGATTCTCCGGCGCCAATTCTCGGGCGCCCGCGGGATCGCTGCCGCGCCGGTCGGGGGCCATTGAAAGCGCCCCCCCCCCCCGGCGATTCTCCGGGCCCCGATGGGCCGAGTGGCCGCCGAGTTCTGCCGAGTCTCGCCTGCGTGGGTTACTCAGGTCTCACATGGCGGGACCTGGAAGGTGTGTCTGCGGCGGCCATCCTGGAGGGGAGGGCGGGGAGTTCTAACACCGTGGATGGCCTCCACGGTGGCCTGGCCCGCGATTGGGGCTTACCAATCGGCGGGCGGGCTGGTTCCGTGGGGGCATATATTCCTCCGCGCCTCGCCCCTGTAGGGCTCCGCCATATTGCCCAAGAGAAGGGAACCCACGCACATGCGCAGAATCATGCCGGCCATTCCACGAATGTGCGAACCCGCACTGGTCGTAACGCGCATGTGGGAACACGCGCCTGCCGTTCCGCGCCAGCTGGAGCTGCGGCGCTGACCTAGCCCCCTAGGAAGGAGAGCATTCCTGATTATCGGGGACCATTGACGCCGAAGTGGTTGGCGCCGCTTTTCACACCGGCGTCAGAACTTGGCCGCGGGATTGGAGAATCCCAGCCAAACTATTCCCACTAGTTGGAGATTCTAAAATTAGGAGGCCTAGTTGAAACATTAGGGCTAGACCATTCAGGAGAGATGTTGGAAGCACTTCTTCCCTCAAAGTTTGGTAGAAATTTGGAACTCTCTCCCACAAACAGCAGTTGGAGCTGGAACAGTTGTTAATTTTAAATCTGAGACAGATAGATTTTTGCTAAGTAAAGATATTAAGGCAGGCATTGTCAAACTCGAGGGCGCGAACCGCGGGTGGGTCGCGGGCGTTTGTCGGGAGGGTCGCGGAACCTTCCGTCACAGCGCTCCCGATTGCGCAAATCTGCGCGCAACAGCCGGCTGTGAATAGCGGCGCTGCAAGCGGCCTTCAAAATGGCCGCGAACACGTTTAAAAAAAAATGATCTGGCACTGCGCATGCATGCCAGATCATCGGCGCGCGCCAATGATCGGGCACGCATGCGGAGTGCGGCCATTTTTTTTTAATGGTCGCAGTATTTTATTTTAATTCATTTATTTTATTCATTTAATTTTTATTTTTTACATTTATTTTATTCATTTTATTTTTATTTTGTTTTGCAAGTTCAGGGAGGTTTTATTTGATAAAATTTTACAGGAAAAAAATGCAGAACTTTGGACAGATGGGGCTCCGTACTTTCCGACACCGGAAGGCTTCCCCTTCATCCAACAGGTTTCATTGGAGGAGCGTGTACGTGGGCCAAAGGGACCCAAAACCATTTCCTCCATTTTTGGCAGCAGCAAACAAGGTAAGAGAAAATGGTGGGTCGCGTAGGTCGGCCGGCGTGGGTCGCAAAGGTCGGCCGGCGTGGGTCGCAAAGGTCGGCCGGCGTGGGTCGCGAAGGTCGACCGGGTTGGGTCCCGATGATTGGCTGGTTGGTAAAAATGGGTCCCAGGAAAAAAAGTTTGAAGAACACTGTATTAAGGGATATGGGCCAAAGGAAGGTATATGGAGTTAGGTCACAGATCAGCCATGATCTCATTGAAGGGGGGGGACAGGCTCGATGGGCTGAATGGCCTACCCCTGTTCTTATGTTCCTATGGTATCAGATAGTCAGTTACATGTTTTCTGTCAGTTTAATTATAATACTGTACATAATAAAATGTTACTTGCGTTAAACTTACAAACCTGGTGAATGCAGTTTATTGGACTCAGCCAAGGTCTGCAGATATTTTTTTTTAAAGATAATTTATTGAACATATACCCAGAAAATACAAAAATACAAAAACAGGAACAATGAATAACACAAAACAATATAGAATACTCTATAGCATATTAACAATGCATATAACATTATAGCAATATAACACAGCAGGAACCCCCCCATATATACAAATACATCAGTTACACCCCAAAGATATTTTAAAATCAAATAAAGTACCCTCTTACACCTTAACAACTAATAATTACTGTACCCCGTCACCGTCCACTACTTCCCCTGTCGGCCCGCTGACGTTTAATACTTCTTGAAAAAGTTGATGAACAGCTTCCACCTCACGAAGAACCCCTCATCCATACCTCTAATGGCGAACTTAATACTCTCCAAATGAAGAAACTCAGCAAGGTCCCGCGTCCATGACCCGATGCTTGGTGAATCCGGGGACCGCCAGTTTAGCAAAATTCTCCTTCGGGCTAACAGGGAAAGCCACAGCATCAGTCTCCTTCCCCACCAAAACACCCGGACCCGCAGACATTCCAAAAATAGCTACACATGGAGAAGGCATGACCACCATTCCCACCACTTAGGTGAATGGACATTCTGAATTCTCCCTCTCTGTACCCGAACAGGAGTCAAAATGTGGCGACTAGAGGATTTTCACAGTAACTTCATTGCAATGTTAATGTAAGCCTACTTGTGACAGTAATAAAGAATATTATTATTACTTGAGACAATTCATCCATGGCTCCCTCCCAGAACCCCACTAATTTTGGACAGGGCCAGAACATGTGGCATGATTCGCAGGAGACCTGCCGCATCGTACACACTGATCGACCACTTCTAGGAAGAATTGCCTCAGCCTTGCCGGCAATATATGTGCTCTATGCACAATTTTAAGATAAATAAGACTAAGTCTAGCACACAAGGATGCATTAATCCTACGCAGTGCTTCTTCCCAAATCCAACCTCGCACTGTGCCTCTCAATTCCTCCTCCCATTTTTGCCACATTCCCACCATCGAAAATTCCTCCTTCCTGGCCAGGTCGGCGTACACATTAAAGATCTTGCCCTCTCCAATATCATCCTCCGAGAGGAGCCTGTCCTGTAGACCCAAGGGCGGCAACATTGGGAAAGAACCCACCTGTTGGCTCAAAAAGGCCCTTATCTGAGCTCAGCACCGCTGGACAATTGGTAAGCCTCCATCAGCTCAGTTAGGTCCACCCAAACACAGGCCCTCAAACCATTTTATCCCCAAACAATCCACTCCTTAAACCTGCCACCCAATCTCGCTGGGACATAACTATGGTTACCACAGTTCGGGTCATTTCTGTACATGCCCTCCAGGCCAAAATGTAGCCGGCACTGATTCCACACCCTCAGAGAGGAAACTACCACTGAATTTTGTTTTAACTTTAGAATACCCAATTATTTTTTCTCCAATTAAGGGGCAATTTAGCGTGGCCAGTTCACCTAACCCGCATGTCATGATATGCAGACACACATAATGATATACAGACAAGCAGCTAATGGACACAGAGAACAGGACATGACCAATAAGCAGGCAGGACACTCAGGGGTGGGAACTGACTATAAAAGACACGAGGCACTCACACTCTGCCTCTTTACACTGATGAACATCTAGAGAGTCAGTCAAGGGTGTTGTTACAATCTCACACCTCCACCACGTGGCTAAGAGCTAGTCTGGTTCAGTCAGACAGAGTAACCACACTTAAGTTAGCAGAGAGTCGAACTCACAGAGGACTGTGCTAACTGTGCTATTAGTTCAATAAACCTGATTGAACTAACTTCAAGGTCTAGAGTATCTTTCTGATCCAAGCTGCATCCAGTTGCAGCCAGTGTTAGACCAGTGTACCTAACACGACATGATACCAGGAAACTACTAATTTAAGGTGGCTTACCTCAGTCCGTTCCGTGATGACCAGCAAATGTACCCCGGCACCATGGAGAAGATTCAGGCTCCTCACCAGCTCAGGACCTCCGGCAATCTCAATGCCAACTGGCGGATATTCAAACAAAGGTTTCTGCTGTACATCGAAGCCTCAGACCTCGAGGGTGCATCTGATGCAAGAAAGATTGTGCTTCCCCTCTCAACAGCAGTTGATCAAGCCATCGAACTCTTCAACGCATTTAACTTCACCGGAGGCCAGGACGAGACAAAGTTTCAGACCATCCTGGACAAGTTCGATAGTCACTGTGAAGTGGACACCAATGAAATCTTCGAGCGCTACATATTCACACAAGGTCTTCAAGGTGAAGATGAATCTTTCAATGCCTTCTTAACTAGCCTCCACCTGCTAGCGCCGTCCTGCAACTTTGGTGATATTGCTGACTCCATGATCAGAGACCAAATCGTGTTTGGAGTTCACTCTGATCCTCTGAGAGAGCAGCTCTTAAAAATCAAGCATATGACCCTGCCAGTCGCGATTGAAACATGTATAGTGCATGAGCATGCAAAAAATTGGTATTCCCAATACAAATCGGCTGAAAATGAGAAACTTGCCTCCCACAAGGCAGTGAGTGTGCAGGCCATCTCCCGGATGCATCAACTCAGCATTGAAGACAGCGGCCATCTCGCACGCTTTTCCCGGAGCCCCACGCATGCGCGATGTGAACGGGATAACGAAATGGCCGACACCCACACTGCGCAGGTGCAGATGTCTGCCGACCGCCCTCCGCATGTGCGACGACGTACACCGTGTCACGACACTGGTGTCATGACGTGCCCGAACTGTGGCAGCGCCCACTTAAAGGGACACTGCCCTGCAAGAGGCAGGCGATGTTTAAACTGCGGGAAGCCTGGACACTATGCAGCCTTGTGCAGGTCTGCATCACCAGTCAGAGGCCACCACTCCCAATTCCGATGACGGCGCATCCAGAATGTGCAACGACGATTACAGGATTCTGATCCTGGCAGTACAACGGATCCAGAGGACGAGTGCCTGGAGTCCGCCTACTGAGTGGGCATCATTACCATATGTGAACATGTCACACCTAACTCATCTCGCATTCAGTCCAGCCTTGCTATGGATTCGGAGGACGAATGGCGTGCGGTGATGCAGGTCAGCCGCTGCTCCATCCAGTTCAAGCAGGACAGAGGTGCTTCTGCCAACCTCCTCTCACAGGCAGACTTCAAACACATCAAGAAGCCCCCCCAAGTCCTTCCAGCAGCCTGCCAGCTCCTAGACTATAACGGTAATGCCATCACGGCACTGGGGCCCTGCCATCTACTCGTCGCCAACCGGAGTACCCGTGCACGGCTAAGGTTTGAAATTGTCAAGCCGGACAGGGCATCCCCACTGGGCGCGCATGCCTGCAAAAAGCTAAACCTGGTGCAGCGGGTTTATTCAACGACATCCTCCAACGTGGATCTTCAGGCCGGCATTGACGACATCCTCGCTCAGTATCCAGATGTGTTTGACAGGGTGGGCACTTTGCCATATCGGTACAAGATCCTACTGCGACCTGATGCCAAGCCAGTGGTCCATGCACCACGCCGGGTCCCGGCTCCGCTGAAGGAGCGCCTGAAGGAACAGCTCAAGGAGCTGCAGCAGCAGGGGATCATTTCCAGGGTAACCGAACCGACTGACTAGGTCAGCTTGATGGTGGTGGTTTAAAAACCCTCTGGAGACCTGCGCATCTGCATTGATCCCAAGGATCTCAACCAGAATATAATGCGTGAACACTACCCCATTCCGAAGCGGGAGGAACTCACCAGTGAGATGACACATGCAAGGTTTTTCATGAAGTTAGAAGCGTCTCATGGATTCTGGCAAATCCAGCTGGATGAGTCCAGCAGAAGGCTCTGCACCTTCAACACACTGTTTGGCAGGTACTGCTATAACCGCATGCCGTTCGGCATCGTCTCGGCATCGGAGATATTTCATCGCATCATGGAACAAATGATGGAGTGCGTCAAAGGTGTTATTATGTACGTGGACGACATCACCATATGGTCCACGACCGCTGAGGAGCATGTTTCCCGTCTCCAGCAGGTATTCCGCCGTGTCCACGCCAAAGGCCTGAAGCTGAACAGGGCCAAACGTTGCTTTGGCATGTCGACACTCAAGTTCCTAAGTGACCAGATTTCTCAGCAAGGCGTGTGCCCCGACACAGTCAAGGTCAAGGCCATCGCAGCCATGAAGGTCCCGGAAGACAAGAAGGCGGTATTGCGCTTCCTGGGCATGGTCAATTTTCTGGGCAAGTTCGTCCCAAACATGGCCTCACACACCACGGCCCTACGAAACCTAGTGAAGAAGTCCACTGCCTTCGAGTGGAAGGCGGCCCATCAGGCAGAGTGGTTGGAGCTGAAAGCCAAGCTCACCACTTGGTGCCGGTTGCCTACGCATCAAGGGCAATGATGCCCACCGAACAAAGGCATGCACAAATCGAGAAGGAATGCCTGGGCCTTCTCACTGGCATCCTCAAGTTTCACAACTATGTCTACGGCCTGCCGACATTCACAGTCGAGACGGATCACAGGCCCCTGGTCCACATTATCCACAAGGACCTTAATGACATGACGCCTCGGTTGCAGCACATCCTCCTCAAACTCAGAAAGTACGACTTTGACCAGGTCTACATGCCTGGCAAGGAGCTCATCATTGCCGATACAGTGTCCCGCTCCATCACCGTGCCTAGTGAACCACTGAGCATCATCCGGCAAATTGAGTCACAGGTTGAGTCACAGGTGCAGCTGTGTGCTAGCAACCCCCCCGACATCTGATGAGAAGGTGATTCATATCCGTGAGGAGACAGCCAAAGACCCCCTCTTGGCGGGTGTTAGGCAACACCTAGCCAATGGCTGGCAAAAAGGGCAGTGCCCTCAATTTTTCAATGTAAAGGACGACCTGACGGTGGTTGATGGTACCCTCCTCAAACTGGACCGGATTGTAATTCCACACAGTCTCCAGAGCTTGGTGCTCCGTCAAATCCATGAGGGCCACCTGGGTGTGGAAAAGTGCAGGCGCAGAGCCAGGCAGGCTGTCTACTGGCCCAGGATCAGCCAGGACATCGCGAACATGGTCCTTAACTGTGCGATCTGTAAACGCTTCCAGCCAGCGCAGAGTAAGGAGACACTTCAGCAGCATGAAATCGAAACCTCTCCGTGGTCTAAGGTTGGCATCGACCTCTTTCATGCAAATAGTCGTGATTACGTGTTAATCATTGATTACTTTTTCCAATTACCCTGACGTCGTGAAGCTCTCAGACCTCACATCTCGGACCGTCATCAAGGCCTGTAAGGAGACATTCTCCAGACATGGTATCCCACTCACTGTCATGAGTGACAATGGCCCGTGCTTCAGCAGCCATGAATGGTCTCTGTTTCTCCAGTCGTATCAGTTCAAACAAGCCCACACTATCCGCAGTCAAACGGAAAAGTTGAGAAAGGGGTGCACATAGTGAAGCAGCTCATCTGCAAGGCCGTGGATTCTGCGTCTGACATTCACCTTGCGCTGCTTGCGTACAGGACGACCCTACTGTCCACTGGCATGTCGCCGGCTCAACTCCTGATGAACAGGGACCTGCGAACGACACTTCCAGCCATACACATGTCCAACCTGGATCACCTCCCGGTGCTGCAGAAGGTGCAGCAACTCCGAGACCGGCAAAAACAGGGTTATGATGCTCATGCCACCGATTTGCCCGTGTTATCCCCGTCAGACACTGTTCGGGCCAAGATCCCTGATGGAGGCTGGTCAGCTCCAGCTGTCGTTGTTCGAAAGGCTGCCCCCCCCCCCCCCCCCCCCCCCCCCCCGCTCGTATGTTGTGCGTCTGGCTGATGGTTCTGTTGTGCGACGAAACAGACGGGCGCTGCGCAAAGTTGCCTGCCCGCAACCACATTCTTCTCCGTTTCCTTCTGTTGTTTTGCCACCTCCTGATATCTCGACTCACGAGGCCACCAGTCAGGCTTCAATCCCGCCCATCAAGGAGCTGTCGTCCCCACCACCACCTTTCCGGCGGTCGACCAGGATCAGACGCAAGCCACAGAGACTGGATTTATGAACATTTGTTCTGTTTGCTATGTTCTGTGTTCTCCCATTAGACAGCTGTTTTCACATGTACATATGTTCACATTCACTGCATGTATATATGTTAATATTGGCCTATTCTTGTAAATACGTTCACATATGTCATCCAAACATGACATCTCCCCATTTTGTTATGATATGCAGACACACACATAATGATACACAGACAAGCAGCTAATGGACACAGAGAACAGGACATGACCAATAAGAAGGCAGGACACTCAGGGGTGGGATCTGACTATAAAAGACACGAGGCACTCACACTCCGCCTCTTTCCACTGATGAACATCCATAGAGTCAGTCAAGCTGCATCCAGTTGCAGCCAGTGTTAGACCAGTGTACCTAACACGACACTGCACATCTTTGGGGTTGTGGGGGTGAAACCCATGCAGACATGGGGAGAATGTGCAAATTCCTCATGGACAGTGACCCAGGGCCAGGATTCGAACCCAGGTCCTCAACTACCACTGAAATTGATGAGAAGCTACTCGGGTGAGAATGGTAGAGGAGCTGAAGCCAATCCCCTTTAGGAGGTCTCCCTACATGAGGCCTCTTCCACCCTGCACCACACCGACCCTTGATCGGGGGAGGAGGAGAGACCACTATCGCCCGCCATCTTCCAGAACATTAGTGATAAAGACTCGGTGGGGTTCCGGCCTTCCACTCCCTCTGGCAAAACCCACAACCCGAAGGTTTTGTCTCCTTGACCTTCGGCTTCAACCTTTAGTTTTCATCATCCATCATTGTCGCCCCGGCCTCCAACGAGCTCGTTCTCATGTCACAGAAGTCAAAGGACCGGAAAAAGAACAGGACATCAACCTAAGATAGAGGTGGACTGTTATTGTTGTGGGGGAACCATCGCCAAGTGATCGGCCATTGTCGAGAGTTTGTGTGTTTCCAATGTATCCTAGGATCCATATTCAAGCATGTTTCTGCGCAAGGCGAAGCGCACCACTGCAAACAAAATAAAACAGCAGCAGCAGTCCACAGCGCCACTGAAGAAAGTGGAGAGGAGCTCCGAAGAGGATCAAGCAGTGTACTGTTTGAACGCAGAGCAGTTGAACAAGATGGCCCCCGTTGAAATTATCCAAAAGGTAAACGGCAAGCATTTGAAAAGAAAGTTGACTCCAGGGTCCCTGTGACCGTTGTGGGGGGGGGGGGACAGACCTTCAAGTATATCCGTAACAGAGCGCAAACTTTAAATTTGAGCAGCGCCACAGCCATGCCTCCCATAACAGCCATCCCGTACCAGCCTCCCCGAACAGGCGCCGGAATGTGGCGACTAGGGGCTTTTCACAGTAACTTCATTTGAAGCCTACTTGTGACAATAAGCCATTTTCATTTCATTTCATGCTTTCCACTTACACTTGAGAAACCTTGATAATCCTTGGGACCGCCACAATCCCAATGGCTTATGAAGAGTAAAAGGCCCATCTACCCTGGTTGTCGTTGAAGGGCACAGACACATCTTTTTATTTAAATTTAGTGTACCCAATTCTTTTTTTCCCAATTAAAGGGCAATTTACAGAGGCCAATTCACCTACCCTGCACATCTTTGGGCTGTGGGGGTGACACCCCCACAAACACAGGGAGAATGTGCAAACTCCACAAGGACAGTGACCCAGGGCTGGGATCGAACCTGGGTCCTCAGCGGCGTGAAGCAACAGTGCTAACCCACTGCACCACCGTGTCCAGTCTTTGTTTATAACTTCACCAGAGGGCTGCTGTGGATAGCCGAATGGATTGACTCCCAGTCGGGGCCTGCGTCATATGTGGTGAATGTAAATGGAAAGACTGTCAAAAAGCACATTGACTATTTGGGGAACTGAGGGATGACAACTCCCCAAAGCAGAGCAAATGAGGCCCACTGGTGTTGTCGACACTCCTGCGAATGCCCCTGTGCAGAGAGAGCTGAGATCTTCTGAATCCAGCCAGTCAGCTGTACCTTTGGAGGCCGGCGAGGCCAGTTCTCCGAACATTGAGGTGGTGCCTTCTGAACTGTCACCAGCCACTAACAACTTGACTACCTTGAAGAATGTCAAACCTGTGGACTGTGAAGCTCCAGAAGGACTCGCAGATTCCCACACCGATTGACTCCTTGATGAACTCTCTTTCCCCCAATGTCTTTTGTCATGTAATAAAACCTGTATATAGTTATTGTGTAAAATACAACAAGTGACTTAAGTGGGGAGGAATGTGATAGTGCGCACCCTTAAAGGGGGCAGGTCTGATGGACCACATGACCGGCCTGGGGCCAATCGTGCGGGAGCACACAAACCCCAGCCAATAGTGAGTTTGAACGGCATCCTGGGAGCAAGGGCCTGGGCAGTATGGACCTCAGAGCTTAAGAATAAAGACGTGTTGTATGCCTGTATAATTAACAGCCTTTGCCCTTCCTTTGTTACTACTGCAAGCCTCCAAAATATTTCTCAAGCCACCGTAGCAGGGATAGACAGATTATTGGCCCCTCAGGGAATTAAGGGATATGGGAGTGGGCGGGAAAGTTGAGGCGAAGCCCAAGATTAGCCATTATGGCATTGAATGGCAGAGCCTGTCATGAGCTGCGTCTACTCCTGCTCCTATTTCTCTCCTCTTGTGCCCATCAGCTCAAACATTTCCTGCATTGTAACTGCTGGAAATGCAAGAATAATGATTCAGGCAGGGCAAGGGGGCATCTGGGACCACAGTGAATGGTGGCATTAACCATCTATCTGACTGACCAATGAAATTAAAGGATTGAGAATGAACCAGAAGAACAATGGAGAATGAGGAAGAATTTGAGCCAAATGAGATACAGAAAGGAAAATAAAGAGAGGGAACGAAAGATTGGATTAAGCGAGAGAGAGAGAAAAAGAGACAGAAAAGAGCAGTAAGGAAAGTTTGCACACCATTATTTTTCCAGAAAGGCCTGTTGCCTTGTACGTGAACACTGTGTAAAACCTATCTCTCTTCTACCATGGGTGAGTTGCTAATCTATTTAAAATGAATTGGTTAATGCCTGGAAGAACAGGCATTCAGGCAAATGTGTGGATGAATGGCCTAATATACTGACTACTAAAGAATATGGGTTGGATTCGCCGTTGCCCGATGCCGAAATCATGATCGGCGATCAGGCGGAGAATGGATTTCGACACCGGAATCGGGGCCGGCGCTGGTTTGACGGCGGTCCGCCATGCACCGCCCCCTCCAAACTGTCACTTAAACGGCGTTGGTGCGTCAACGGCCGGCCCACCTGCAATGCTCCGCCCCTGATGGGCCACATGTGGTCTCGAGTGTGGAGGAACCCGAGGTGCTGGCTGCGGACAGTGTCCAGCGCTGCCACACTCGGCCGGGATCCGTGCCACTGGCCGGGAGGGGGGGGCTTATGGTAGGGCTGGGGGGACTGGTGGGGTTGGCCAGGGGGTGGCCAGAGGGTGGCCAGGGGGTGGGCTGTGGATTCGCAGTTGGCGGGTTGGGTTTGCACAAGGCCGGCTCCATGGTGTACGCTGCGACTGATGGAAGGTGGTCAGCTGTGTGCCGGCGCAGCCCGGGACCCAGACATTCTCCGGCCGTTTTTGGTGTGGTCCGCGGGAGTCTCACTCGTCACCGAGGCTGGCCCCTCACCGATACCGGAATCAGTGAGGGTTTTGCGCCAATTTTTCAGTTGTGGAGGTCCACACATGCTGCGCTAGCATCAACACTTAGGGTTGCATTCTCCGATTTCCAGGCAGTGTCTTGAGGATTCGTGGCGTGTTACGTCCAAAAAATCGGCGACACTCCAGCACCGGTCCTCCGACCAGTGAGGGGCTAGCAGCCGAGCCACATCAAACGCCCGGCCTCCACACTAAAAACGGCCAGAGAATTGCCAGGTCCATGGCCGTGCGTGCGCACAGCGACGACCTGCAGCGGTTGCGCCATACATCATTGCATTGGCTGTGCGCAGACCCGACCTGCCAGACAGTGCCTTCCTGGACATACTCCTCGCCAACCCCTGGTCACCCCACCTGTCACCCCAATCCATACTGAAGCACCCCCCCACCCCTGACCAGCAACACGGCTCCCGCCCGACTGTGGCGGCGCTGGACACAATCTTCAGCCGCCAAGCTGGCTTCCCAACTGCTGAGACCACCTGTCCCCCGCGTGGTCGGGAACTCGGGTGAATCAAAGGGGAAGTGCCTCAGGTGCCATCCTGAGGCCGTACCAGCCGTGTGTTGGAAGGGGCGGATGACGCCGTGTTGCAAGGGCGGAGCATGTGAAAACAGGCACGCCCACATTCCATCATCAAAAGGGATACTCCTCCCAATTGCCCATTACAAATGGAGAATCCCACCCTTAATCCCCCAAACGGAGAATCCAGCTCAAAATGCTTCTAATGTTGAGAGAGGCCGGGGCCAGGGAGATAGATTCCATGGGTGGGAGGGCAGGTGGACTCGGAGGAACTGAGAGAGAGGTGTGAGTGTGCATATATGTGTGGTGTGTATGAGAGAGATGTGTGAGTGTGAGTGTGTGTGTGTGAAACAGATGTGATTCTGCATGAGATACAGTTGAGTGCTTGAGAAAGAAATGTGTGTGTGAGAGAGAGGTGAGTGTGTGAGAGAGAGGTGAGTGTGTGAGAGAGAGGTGAGTGTATGAGAGAGACGTGAGTCTGTGAGAGAGAGGTGAGTGTGTGAGAGAGTGGTGAGTGTGTGAGAGGGAGGTGAGTGTGTGAGAGAGACGTGAGTGTGTGAGAGAGAGGTGAGTGTGTGAGAGAGAGGTGAGTGTGTGAGAGAGAGGTGAATGTGTGAGAGGTGAGTGTGTGAGAGTGGTGAGTGCTTGAGAAAGAAGTGAGTGTGTGTGAGAGAGAGGTGAGTGTGTGAGAGAGAGGTGAATGTGTGAGAGAGGTGAGTGTGTGAGAGGTGAGTGTGTGAGAGTGGTGAGTGCTTGAGAAAGAAGTGAGTGTGTGCTTGAGAGAGAGGTGAGTGTGTGAGAGAGAGGTGAATGTGTGAGAGAGAGGTGAGTGTGTGAGAGGTGAGTGTGTGAGAGTGGTGAGTGCTTGAGAAAGAAGTGAGTGTGTGTGTGTGAGAGAGAGGTGAGTGTGTGAGAGAGAGGTGAATGTGTGAGAGAGAGGTGAGTCTGCATGTGAGAGAAAGGTGAGTGTGTGAGAGGTGAGTGTGTGAGAGAGAGGTGAGTCTGCATGTGAGAGAGAGGTGAGTGTGTGAGAGAGAGGTGAGTGTGTGCCAGAGAGGTGAGTGTGTGAGAGAGAGTTGAGTGTGCATGAGAGAGAGGTGAGTGTGTGAGAGAGAGGTGAGTGTGAGAGAGAGGTGAGTGTGTGAGAGGGAGAGGTGAGTGTGTGTGAGAGGGAGAGGTGAGTGTGTGATGGAGGGAGTGGAGTGTGTGTGAGAGAGCTAAGTTTGTGAGAGAGAGCTGAGTGTGTGAGAGAGTTGAGTGTGTGAGAGAGAGGTGAGCGTGTGAGACGGAGAGGTGAGTGTGTGAGGGAGGGAGGTGATTGTGTGAGAGAGAGGTGAGTGTGTGAGAGAGAGGTGAGTGTGTGAGAGAGAGAGCCAAGAGTGCACATGAGAGGTAAGTGTGTGTGAGAGAGGTGAGTGTGTGTGAGAGAGAGTCTAGTGTTTGAGAGAGAGGTGTGTGAGAGAGAGGGGAGTGTGTGAGATAGAGGTGAGTGTGTGAGAGAGATGAGTCTGGATATGAGAGGGAGGTGAGTGTGGGAGAAAGAGGTGAGTGCGTGGGTGAGAGGTGAGTGTGAGAGAGAGGTGACTGTGTGAGTAAGAAGCGAGTGTGAGAGAGAGGTGAGTGTGAGAGACAGAGGCAAGTCTTCATGTGAGAGAGAGGTGACTGTGTGAGCGAGAGAGGTCAATCTGCATGTGAGAGAGAGGTGAGTGTGCGAGAGACGTGAATGTGTGTAGAGAGGTGAGAGTGTGAGAGAGGTGAATGTGTGAGAGAGAGGTGAGTGTGTGAGAGGGAGGTGGGTGTGTGTGAGAAAGAGGCGAGTCTGCATGTGAGAGAGAGATGAGTGTGTGAGAGAGAGATGAGTGTGTGAGAGAGAGGTGAGAGTGCGTGAGAGAGGTGAGAGTGCGTGAGAGAGGTGAGTGTGTGTGAGAGAGGTGAGTGTATGAGAGAGAGAGCTGAGTGTGTGTGAGAGAGATGAATGTGTGAGAGAGAGAGGCAAGTCTGCATGTGAGAGAGAGATGAGTTTGGGTGAGATTTGTGAATGTGAAAGAGGTGAGCGTGTGAGAGAGAGGTGAGTGTGTGAGACAGGTGAATGTATGTGAGAGAGGTGAGAGTGTGAGAGAGGTGAGTGCGTGACAGAGAGGTGAGTGTGCGAGAAAAGTGAGTGTGCGAGAGAGAGAGGCAAGTCTGCATGTGAGCGAGAGGTGAGTGTCTGTGAGAGAGGTGTGTGTGAGAGAGAGAGAGGTGAGTGTGTGTGCCAGAGAGGCGAGTGTGTGAGAGAGGTGAGTGTGTGAGAGAGAGAGGTGAGTGTGTGTGACAGAACAAAGAACAAAGAAAAGTACAGTACAGGAACGGGCCCTTCGGCCCTCCAAGCCTGTGCCGACCATGCTGCTCGTTTAAACTACAATCTTCGACACTTCCTGGGTCCGTATCCCTCTATTCCCATCCCATTCATGTATTTGTCAAGATGCCCCTTAAATGTCACTATCGTCCCTGCTTCCACCATCTCCTCCGGCAGCGAGTTCCAGGCACCAACTACCCTCTGTGTAAAAAACTTGCCTCGTACATCTCCTCCAAACCTTGCCCCTCGCACCTTAAACCTATGCTCCCTAGTAATTGACCCCTCTACCCTGGGAAAAAGCCTCTGACTATCCACTCTGTCTATGTCCCTCATAATTTTGTAGACTTCTATCAGGTCACCCCTCAACCTCCGTTATTCCAGTGAGAACAAACCAAGTTTATTCAACCGCTCCTCATAGCTAATGCCCTCCATACCAGGCAACATCCTGGTAAATCTCTTCTGCACCCACTCTAAAGCCTCCACATCCTTCTGGTAGTGTGGCGACCAGAATTGAACACTATACTCCAAGTGTGGCCTAACTAAGGTTCTATACAGCTGCAACATGATTTGCCAATTCTTATACTCAATGCCCCATCCAATGAAGGCAAGCATGCCGTATGCCTTCTTGACTACCTTCTCCTCCTATGTTGCCCCTTTCAGTGACCTGTGGACCTGCACACCTAGATCTCTCTGACTGTCAATATGCTTGAGGGTTCTACCAGTATTAAATCTTCCAAAATGCATTACCTCACATTTGTCCGGATTAAACTCCATCTGCCATCTCTCCGCCCATGTCTCCAAACGATCTAAATCCTGCTGTATCCTTTGACAGTCCTCATCGCTATCTGCAATTCCGCCAACCTTTGTGTCGTCTGCAAACTGACTAATCAGACCAGTTACATTTTCCTCCAAATCATTTATATATACCACACACAGCAAAGGTCCCAGCACTGATCCCTGCGGAACACCACTAGTCACAGCCCTCCAATCAGAAAAGCATCCTTCCGTTGCTACTCTCTGACTTCTATGACCGAGTCAGTTCTGTATCCATCTGTATGTATCACAGAGAGGTGAGTGTGTGAGAGAGAGGTGTTTGTGTGAGAGGGAGAGGTGAGTTTGCTTGTGAGAGAAAGGTGAGTGCGTGTGAGAGAGGTGAGTGTGTGTGGGAGGTGAGTGTGTGAAAGCAAGGTGAGTGTGTGAGAGAGGTGAGTGTGTGACAGACAGGTGAGTGTTTGTGCAAGAGGCGAGTGTGTGTGAGAGAGGTGTGTGTGTGAATGAGAGGTGAGTGTGTGAGAGAGAGGTGGGTGTCTGTGAGAGGTGAGTGTGTGTGAGAGAGGTAAGTGTGTGTGAGAGACGTTAGTATGAGAGAGGTGAATGTGTGTGGGATAAGTGAGTGTGTGTGAGAGAGGTAAGTGCGTGTGTGAGAGGTGAGTGTGTGTGTGAGAGGTGAGTGTGTGAGAGGTGAGTGCGTGAGAGAAGTTAGTGTGTGAGAGAGAGGTGAGCGTGTGAGAGAGGTGAGTGTGTGTGAGAGATGTAAGTGTATGTGAGAGAGGTGAGTGTGTGAGAGAGAGCTGAGTGTGTGAGAGAGAGCTGAGTGTATGAGAGAGAGGTAAGTGTGTGAGTGACAGGTTAGTGTGTGAGAGAGATGTGAGTGTGTGTGAGAGATGTGAGTGTGTGTGTGAGAGCGGTGAGTGTGTGAGAGGTGAGTGTGTGTGGGAGAAGTGAGTGTGTGTGAGAGAGGTAAGTGTGTGTGTGAGAGGTGAGTGTGTGTGTGAGAGCGGTGAATCTGTGCGAGAGGTGAGTGTGAGAGAGGTAAGTGTGTGTGAGAGAGGTAAGTGTGTTTGAGAGAGGTGAGTGGTGAGTGTGTGAGAAAGAGGTGAGTGTGTGAGAGAAGTGAGTGTGTGAGGGGGAAGTAAGTGTGGGAGAGAGGTGAGTGTGTGAGAGAGAGGTGATTGTGTGAGAAAGAGGTGAGTGAGTGAGAGAAGTGAGTGTGTTTGAGAGAGGTGAGTGTGAAAGATGTGATGTGTGAGAGAAGTTAGTGTGTGAGAGAGAGGTGAGTGTGAAAGATGTGATGTGTGAGAGAAGTTAGTGTGTGAGAGAGAGGTGAGTGTGCAAGAGAAGTGAGTGTGTGAGAGAGAGGTGAGTGTGAGAGAGAGGTGACTGTGTGAGAAAGAGGTGAGTGTGAGAGAGATGAGTGTGTGCGAGAGAGGTAAGTGTGTGTGAGAGAGGTGAGTGTGTGAGAGGGAGGTGAGTGTATGAGAGAGAGGTGAGTGTGTGAGAGGGAGGTGAGTGTGTGAGAGAGAGGTGAGAGTGTGAGAGAGAGGTGAGTGTGTGTGAGGTGAGTGTGTGAGAGGTGAGTGTGAGAGAGAGGTGAGTGGTGAGTGTGTGAGAAAGAGGTGAGTGTGTGAGAGAGAGGTGAATGTGAGAGAGAGATATGTGTGTGTGAGAGAGGTGAGTGTGTGAGAGAGGTGAGTGTGAGAGGGAGGTGAGTGTGAGAGAGGAGTGAGTGTGCATGAGAAAGGTGAGTGTGAGAGAGAGGTGAATGTGTGTGTGAGAGGTGAGTGTGAGAGAGAGTGGTGAGTGTGTGTGTGAGAGGTGAGTGTGTGAGGGGGAAGTAAGAGTGGGAGAGAGGTGAGTGTGCGAGGGAGAGGTGAGTGTGTGAGAGAAGTGAGAGTGTGAGAGAAAGGTGAGTGTGTGAGGGAGGTAAGTGTGTGTGAGAGAGATAAGTGTGTGTGAGGGAGGTGATTGTGTGAGAGAGGTGAATGTGTGTGAGAGAGATAAGTGTGTGTGAGGGAGGTGATTGTGTGAGAGAGGTGAATGTGTGTGAGAGAGATAAGTGTGTGTGAGGGAGGTGAGTGTGTGTGAGGGAGGTGAGTGTGTGAGAGGGAGGTGAGTGTGAGAGAGGGGTGAGTGTGCAAGAGAGAGGTGAGTGTGAGAGAGAGGTGATTGTGAGTGAGAGAGGTGAGTGTGTGAGAGAAGTGAGTGTGTGAGAGAGAGGTGAGTGTGAGAGAGAGATATGTGTGTGTGAGAGAGGTGAGTGTGTGAGAGAGGTGAGTGTGAGAGGGAGGTGAGTGTGAGAGAGGGGTGAGTGTGCATGAGAAAGGTGAGTGTGAGAGAGAGGTGAATGTGTGTGTGGGAGGTGAGTGTGAGAGAGAGTGGTGAGTGTGTGTGTGAGAGGTGAGTGTGTGAGGGGGAAGTAAGAGTGGGAGAGAGGTGAGTGTGCGAGGGAGAGGTGAGTGTGTGAGAGAAGTGAGAGTGTGAGAGAAAGGTGAGTGTGTGAGGGAGGTAAGTGTGTGTGAGAGAGGTAAGTGTGTTTGAGAGAGGTGATTGTATGAGAGAGGTGAATGTGTGTGAGAGGTAAGTGTGTGTGAGGGAGGTGAGTGTGTGTGAGGAAGGTGAGTGTGTGAGAGGGAGGTGAGTGTGAGAGAGGGGTGAGTGTGCAAGAGAGAGGTGAGTGTGAGAGAGAGGTGATTGTGTGTGAGAGAGGTGAGTGTGTGAGAGAAGTGAGTGTGTGAGAGAGAGGTGAGTGTGAGAGAGAGATAAGTGTGTGTGAGAGAGGTGAGTGTGTGAGAGAGGTGAGTGTGAGAGGGAGGTGAGTGTGAGAGAGGGGTGAGTGTGCAAGAGAGAGGTGAGTGTGAGAGAGAGGTGATTGTGTGTGTGAGAGGTGAGTGTGAGAGAGAGTGGTAAGTGTGTTCGAGAGAGGTGAATGTGTGAGAGAGGTGAGTATGTGTGAGAGAGGTACGTGTGTGAGAGAGGTGAGTGTGTGAGAGAAGTGAATGTGTGAGGGAGAGGTGGGTGTGAGAGAGAGGTGAGTGTGCGAGAGAGAGGTGTGAGAGAGAGGTGAGTGTGAGAGAGAGGTGAGTGTAAGAGAGAGGTAAGTGTGAGAGGGGTGAGAGAGAGAAGTGGATGTGTGAGGGAGAGGTGAGTGTGAGAGAGAGGTGAGTGTGAGAGAGAGGTGAGTGTGAGAGAGGTGAGAGAGAGAAGTGAATGTGTGCGAGAGAGGTGAGTGTGAGAGAGAGGTGAGTGTGAGAGAGAGGAGAGTGTGAGAGAGAGGAGAGTGTGAGGGAGAGGTGAGTGTGAGAGAGAGGTGAGTGTGTGAGAGAAGTGAATGTGTGAGGGAAAGGTGAGTGTGAGAGAGAAGTGAGTGTGAGAGAGAGGTGAGTGTGAGAGAGGTGAGAGAGAGAAGTGAATGTGTGAGGGAGAGGTGAGAGTGAGATAGAGGTGAGTGTGAGAGTGAGGTGAGTATGAGAGAGGTGAGTGTGAGAGAGAGGTGAGTGTGAGGGAGAGGTGAGTGTGAGAGAGAAGGGAATGTGTGAGAGAAGTGAATGTGTGAGGGAGAGGTGAGTGTGAGAGAAAGGTGATTGTGAGGGAGAGAGGTGAGTGTGAGAGAGAGTTGAGTGTGAGAGGGAGGTGAGAGAGAGAAGTGAATGTGTGAGGGAGAGGTAAGTGTGTGAGGGCAAGGTGTGTGTGAGAGTGAGGGGAGTGTGAGAGAGAGATAAGTGTGTGTGAGAGAGGTGAGTGTGTGAGAGAGGTGAGTGTGAGAGGGAGGTGAGTGTGAGAGAGGGGTGAGTGTGCAAGAGAGAGGTGAGTGTGAGAGAGAGGTGATTGTGTGTGTGAGAGGTGAGTGTGAGAGAGAGTGGTAAGTGTGTTCGAGAGAGGTGAATGTGTGAGAGAGGTGAGTATGTGTGAGAGAGGTACGTGTGTGAGAGAGGTGAGTGTGTGAGAGAAGTGAATGTGTGAGGGAGAGGTGGGTGTGAGAGAGAGGTGAGTGTGCGAGAGAGAGGTGTGAGAGAGAGGTGAGTGTGAGAGAGAGGTGAGTGTAAGAGAGAGGTAAGTGTGAGAGGGGTGAGAGAGAGAAGTGAATGTGTGAGGGAGAGGTGAGTGTGAGAGAGAGGTGAGTGTGAGAGAGAGGTGAGTGTGAGAGAGGTGAGAGAGAGAAGTGAATGTGTGCGAGAGAGGTGAGTGTGAGAGAGAGGTGAGTGTGAGAGAGAGGAGAGTGTGAGAGAGAGGAGAGTGTGAGGGAGAGGTGAGTGTGAGAGAGAGGTGAGTGTGTGAGAGAAGTGAATGTGTGAGGGAAAGGTGAGTGTGAGAGAGAAGTGAGTGTGAGAGAGAGGTGAGTGTGAGAGAGGTGAGAGAGAGAAGTGAATGTGTGAGGGAGAGGTGAGAGTGAGATAGAGGTGAGTGTGAGAGTGAGGTGAGTATGAGAGAGGTGAGTGTGAGAGAGAGGTGAGTGTGAGGGAGAGGTGAGTGTGAGAGAGAAGGGAATGTGTGAGAGAAGTGAATGTGTGAGGGAGAGGTGAGTGTGAGAGAAAGGTGATTGTGAGGGAGAGAGGTGAGTGTGAGAGAGAGTTGAGTGTGAGAGGGAGGTGAGAGAGAGAAGTGAATGTGTGAGGGAGAGGTAAGTGTGTGAGGGCAAGGTGTGTGTGAGAGTGAGGGGAGTGTGAGAGAGAGATAAGTGTGTGTGAGAGAGGTGAGTGTGTGAGAGAGGTGAGTGTGAGAGGGAGGTGAGTGTGAGAGAGGGGTGAGTGTGCAAGAGAGAGGTGAGTGTGAGAGAGAGGTGATTGTGTGTGTGAGAGGTGAGTGTGAGAGAGAGTGGTAAGTGTGTTCGAGAGAGGTGAATGTGTGAGAGAGGTGAGTATGTGTGAGAGAGGTACGTGTGTGAGAGAGGTGAGTGTGTGAGAGAAGTGAATGTGTGAGGGAGAGGTGGGTGTGAGAGAGAGGTGAGTGTGCGAGAGAGAGGTGTGAGAGAGAGGTGAGTGTGAGAGAGAGGTGAGTGTGAGAGAGAGGTAAGTGTGAGAGGGGTGAGAGAGAGAAGTGAATGTGTGAGGGAGAGGTGAGTGTGAGAGAGAGGTGAGTGTGAGAGAGAGGTGAGTGTGAGAGAGGTGAGAGAGAGAAGTGAATGTGTGCGAGAGAGGTGAGTGTGAGAGAGAGGTGAGTGTGAGAGAGAGGAGAGTGTGAGAGAGAGGAGAGTGTGAGGGAGAGGTGAGTGTGAGAGAGAGGTGAGTGTGTGAGAGAAGTGAATGTGTGAGGGAAAGGTGAGTGTGAGAGAGAGGTGAGTGTGAGAGAGAAGTGAGTGTGAGAGAGAGGTGAGTGTGAGAGAGGTGAGAGAGAGAAGTGAATGTGTGAGGGAGAGGTGAGAGTGAGATAGAGGTGAGTGTGAGAGCGAGGTGAGTATGAGAGAGGTGAGTGTGAGAGAGAGGTGAGTGTGAGGGAGAGGTGAGTGTGAGAGAGAAGGGAATGTGTGAGAGAAGTGAATGTGTGAGGGAGAGGTGAGTGTGAGAGAAAGGTGATTGTGAGGGAGAGAGGTGAGTGTGAGAGAGAGTTGAGTGTGAGAGGGAGGTGAGAGAGAGAAGTGAATGTGTGAGGGAGAGGTAAGTGTGTGAGGGCAAGGTGTGTGTGAGAGTGAGGGGAGTGTGAGAGAGAGGTGGGTGTGAGGGAGAGGTGAGCGTGAGAGAGTGGTGAGCATGAGAGAGTGGTGAGTGTGAGAGAGAGGTGAGTGAGAGAGGGGTGAGTGTGAGAGAGAAGTGAATGTGTGAGGGAGAGGTGAGTGTGTGAGGGAGAGGTGTGTGTGAGAGAGAGGTGAGTGTGAAAGAGAGGTGAGTGTGAGAGAGAGGTGAGTGTGAGAGGTGAGAGAGAGAGGTGAGTGTGAGAGAGAGGTGAGTGTGAGAGAGAGGTGAGTGTGAGGGAGAGAGGTGAGTGTGAGAGGGAGTTGAGTGTGAGAGAGAGGTGAGAGAGAGGTGAGTGTGAGAGAGGTGCGAGAGAGTGGTAGAAACTCCGGGCTTGCCGACGGCAAAACCGCGAACGGCCGAGGAATCCATTTTTACGCTGGAATTGGGGCCCGGGCCGTTTTTCCGATGTTCTCCCCACTCCTCGCAGACCATCGGGACGACCTTCGCCCGAGGCCCACCCCCGATGCTCCGTCCCTGATGTGCCGAGTCCCCAACTGCTTGGGAGACGTGTCCTCTCACCAATCGGGGACCTCGCGTGGCGGCTGCGGACTGTATCCAGCGCCGCCACAGTTGGGGGCTGGGGTGGGGGGGTGACGGCCGTTCCGTTGGCATGGGGGCTTCGGCGGGGGCTGGGAGCACTGGTGGGGGGTGGTCCGGGGTGTCGCGGGGGGGGTTACAGGGTGACAGTTTTTGGCAGGCCGGGTCTGTGTGCGACTGGCGACATGTTGGCCGCCGTGCACATGCACAGCCACGGACCTGGCCATTCTCCGTCCGTATCCGCAGGTAAAGCCGGTGCTTTACACAGCGCGGCTGCTAGCCCCCCCACCGGACGGAGTATCAGAGCGGTGGCGGCGCCGACTTTCTGGTCATAAGACCAGACCGATCCTGTGGACATAGCCGCACAATCGGAGAATCCAGCCCATGGGCTGGGATTCTCCATGGAGAGACCCGCGACTACTACTGCTAGCAAGGACAGATAATTTGGCGGTCAGCCAAATCTCCCGGGCGGGATTCTCCGCTTGCTGACGGCGAGTTCATAATCGGCGATCGAGCGGAGAATCTCTTTTTACGACCGAGCCGGGGGCGGCGCCTGTTTTTGGGTGCTCCGGCCCTCCAAAATGGTGTCATCGAAGAGTACGCCGCATGCTGTTGGGACGGCCTCAGGACATTACCTGAAGACGCTCCCCCGATGCTCCGCCCCCGATGGGCAGAATTCATGACGGCGTGGTTCACCTGGTGGGGGGTGGTCTAGGGGTGGCGAGCGGGTGTCCATGGGGGCACTACCTGGCAGGTTGGGTCCGCGTGCGACCTGCGCCATGTTGAATGGCACGACCACTGCAGGTCGCCGCCGTTCGCATGCGCGGCCATGGACCCGGCAATTCTCCGGCCGTTTATTTCGTAAAGGCCGTGTGTTTTACATGGCGCAGCTGCTAGCCCCTCACCGGTTGGACCATCGGTGCTGGGGCCTCGCTGTTATTTTCATCGTAGAACGAGAGACTTCCTCCGGACATAGCCTCAAAACCGGAGAATTCGCTGCAGTGAAACCGGAGAATCCCGCTGCCCTGAACGCTTGGAGAATCCTGCCCATAGAAATATAGAAAATTGTAGCGACAGTAGGCCATTCGGCCCTTTGAGCCTGCTCCATCATTTAACATGGTCATGATCTTCTACCTCAATGCTGTACTTCAGCGCTCTCTCCATGCCTCTTGATACCTTTAGAGTCTAGAAATCTACCTATTTCCTTCTTAAGTATATTCAGTGACTTAGCCTCCTTGGCCATCTGTGGTACAGAATTCCACAGGTTCACCAGCCTCTGTCTGAAGACATTTCTCCTCTTTTCAGTCCTAAGCTGTATCCTGAGTGTGACCCTGCGCTCTATACCATCCCAGCCAGAGGAAACAACATCCCAGCCTCCAGTCTGTCCGGCCCTGTCAGAATTTTATACATTTCAATCAGATCCCCTCTCATTCTTCTAAATTCCAGTGGATACACGCCCTGCTGACCCAATTTCTCTTTACATCACAACCCTGCTATCCCAGGAATCAGTCTGGTGAACCTTCACTATACTCCATCCATAGCAGGTATAGATAAGGAGACAAACACTGCCCACAGTACTCCCATCTGTGGTCTCACCAAGGACTTGTATAGGTGCAGGTGAGGGGAGGAGCTGCAGACGCAAAGCCAGCTCAGTCTGGTTCGGCATGCTTCGTATCAGGGTTCAGGAAGGGGGGGGCGGGGTGGGGGGGAGGTGGACATTGCCGAAGCTGTGGGTCTGGTTCCAGTTCAGGGATTTAGAGAGGATTAAGGGGGGGGGGGGTAAGTGGAGAAGGGGTTAGCTGGCTGGTAGCTGATCTAGAATATTCTTTGTATTTTTCTGGGGGTGGATTGGCTACCGTCTTGGGGGACCTTTGGTCGCTACCTCTTCAAGGTTTACTTGTTTGTCTCTGATGGTGGAAATGGCTGATCCTGGAAGGAGTGAGGGTCGAGGGGAACCCCTAATTCGGCTGGTCACCTGGCACGTAGGGGAATGGGTGGCCCAGTGAGGAATTCAAGAGTCCTTTCCCATCTAAAGAACTCAAACGCTGATGTGGTGTTTTTGCAGGAGACACATTTGCTTGTGAGAGATCAGACCAGACCTCAGAAGGGGTGGGTAGGGCAGATCTTCCACTCGGCTTCGATGGTAGAGCCCAAAGAGCAGCAGTTTTGATTCATAAGCGAGTGCCCTTTTCGACCACGGTGATTGTGGCTGATCCGTCGGTAGGTATGTGATAGTGAGTAGGTCCTTGGCAGGCACTCTGGTAGTCATGGTTAATGTACAACGGTATAACATTTATCAAAGGTTTTCTAGCCTCCATCCTTGAGTTAGACACACACCGATTGATCTTGGTGGGGGGGGGGGCCTTAACGGTGTGCTGGGAACCCAAAATGGACCAATCAAGGCCTAACTCTCTGGCTCTCTTGGGGATGGTGCTGGTTTTTCAAACTTTCATGGAGCAGATGGGGGGAGCGGACCCGTGGAGAATCTTGCATCCACATGATCGGGAATTCTCGTTTTTCTCATATGTACATAAGGTTTACTCAAGGATTGACTACTTTTTTTGGCTAAATCTCTGCTCCTGGGGGTCAGAAAGGTGGAATACTCGGGATAATAATCTCTTGTGCACCTTGAACTGGAAACAGATCCCATCCAGCAAGCTCCCTGGAGATTAGATGTGGCACTAGTGGCTGAGAAGGGGTTTTGCGATCGCGTGGCCATTGAGAGGTACAATAGGTTTAATTGTAATGGGGCGGTCGCTCCCTCCACGCTATAAGAGGCACTTAAGCTGGTGATAAGAGGAGAGGTGATCTCGCATAAAGCGCACTTTGACAGGGCTGTGAAGGCAGAATGGCAGCGTTTGGTAGGAGAGTTCCTGGAAACAGACCACCGCTACTCAGAAGCTCCTACTCCGGAGCTGTTTAACAACCAGAAAGCGGCTCCAGGTGCAGTTCGACTTAGTAACCACTGGAAAGCCAGTGAAACAGCTACGATGTGTGAGGGCGGAGTATGGGCACGGAGAGAAGGCAGGTCATGTGCTGGCACATAACTGAGGTGGCAGGCAGCCTCTCGGGAGAATATGCGGGTTAGGAACTCAAGGGGTTGGCTTAGTGACAGCACCGAAATAAATCAATGCGGTTTTTGAAGCTTTCTATATACAGACACAGAACATAATAAGATGGGTCTAGTCTCATCAGCTCCCGGGTTCACACTGCCCAGATCCCTGCTCCTAAGGCCCTGCGGAAGCTCATTATTGGCTGGGGTTGGGGCGGCATGTGGCACAGTGGTTAGCACTGGGACTGCAGCGCTGAGGTCATTGGTTCGATTCCCGGCTCTGGGTCACTGTCCGGTTTGCACATTCTCCCCATGTCTGCGTGGATTTCACCTCCACAACCCAAAGATGTGCAGGTTAGGTGGATTGGCCACACTAAATTACCCCATAATTGGAGAAAAAAATAATTGGGTACTCTAAATTTTAAAAAAATTATTGCCCGGCGTTCGTGCACTCCCGTGCGATTGGCCCCGAGCCAGTCATATGGTCTGCCAGGCCCACCCCTTTAAAGGGGCCAAGCTACCACATGAGCCTTAAATGTATTTGACGACGGAGCATTCATAACCTCCTGGGGTGAGAATTCCAAAGGTTCACAACCCTTTGAGTGAAATAGTTTCTCTTCACCTCCATTCTAAATGATTGGCCCCTTATCCGGGGAGCATGGCCCCCGCGTTTTAGATTCCCCGACCAATGGAAGCAATTTCTCAACATCTTCCCTATCGAGCCCCTTAAGAATTTTGTAGGTTGCAATAAGATCACCCCTCATTGTTCTAAGCTAGAGGACGTAAGCCCAACTTACTCAGCCCCTTTTCATAGGACAACCCCTTTGTCCCAGGGACCAATCTAGTGAACCTTTGTTGTATCACCTCCAATGCAAGTATATTCTTTCTTAAATGTGGAGACCAAAACTGTACACAGCATTCCAGATGTGGTCTCACCAAAACACTGCACAATTGCAGCAAGACTTCTTCACTCCAGTAGTCCAATCCCATTGAAATAAAGGCTAACATGCCATTTGCCTCCCTATTGCTTGCTGTACTTGCATGCAGAGGAAGTAGTCTAACTAATGGTTTCACTGCCAGATGTTTCAGTACAGGAAGATGCAGCCAAGCATTACAGAGCCCTGCTTTGTTAATAATTGCTAACCCAACCCAGGGTGGTAGAGGGAGCCCCTCTGGATTGATTGGGTTTGATCTATTTTGCCTATTAAGAGATTCTCTAGATGTTTTAAATGGAGTTTCTGCAAAACTATATACATAATGTACCTCATTATTCTTTCTGAAGTGACTTTATATTAAAAACAATGTTTCACACTTGACTCTCATTCTGATTAATGGGTTACAGTGAGAGCAAGCTGACACAAATATCAATAAAAATAATAGAATCAATTGCACTTTAGTTAAAACTTGATAACTAAATTTAACAGGCTCATAGCACAGTGGTAGAGACATTCGCTGCGCCCACAGGTGATGGATTTTGGTGCGTATTCCAGGGGGGCTGCTACATGGAATGTCGTCTGAGGCACAACATCACACTTTGGGATAATAGTAACATTTGATCTTACGCTGCAGCTATCAATCCCCTTGGCAGCAAAGGATATTGGTGTCAAAGGAGCCTTACCCACCCTGTCTGCTAAAGGCACCTACTTGGAAGTGAGTGATTATGACTGGGGGTGACAGATAGAAGGGAATCTAGTTAAAAATAAACCTAACATGAGGCAATAGAATATAGGCAACTCCTCTTCAAAAATAAATATCTCCTTTTCAAGCAAGAAAACAAAATTAATCCTTATCTTAACCAAAACTGGCCTCATTAGAAATTCAGTTTTCTGTTCCTATTTGTAGGAATTTTGTACAATTTGCTTATCAATTTCGAAGGCCTTTTTAAACCACATCCTGTCCTCACCTATTGTCCGCACGCCCTCAGTTTCCAAAAAAAGGTGCACTGGCTAGCAGCCAAGAACAGCGATGCAGCAGAAAATCTTGCATATTGACTCATCCCGGGTAACATACAGTGACATTGATGACTTAGCACAGGAGTGAAAGAATAGCTTAAACTCACAGCCACCTGTGTAATGCTGCTGTATTGTACAACAGTGAGCAGTCCCTCAGCTCCTAGCACAGTTTCTAAGGCCGATTTCATTAAAGTAATAATGCTTACGGCTTGCCAACTGTTAAGTGATAATTGGCAGCTGTGTATTAGTTTGACTTCTCCCCGGTGTGAATCATCACTCCACTGGGCAATGAAGATTTGGTTCACATCCCCAGTAAATCCTGTGATTGACTCACCGCCCGAATGAAATGCTTCTCTTCACTTTCAACGGGCAAGTGTTACATTCAACACTGCTGCAGTATTAAAATTTGCCATTAAAGGGAGGGAATAGGGCATTGCAAATATTGGAGGAGGTTTAACACCTAGCACAATTCAAGCTGGGGAATATGTTGGCTGAAAGGTTTCAAGTGTGTTATTTTCAGAGCACCTGTGTCAATGTTAGAACGGTGGAATGTAAATGACAGATATGTGCACATGTGCTGTATTGACACAGGGACCTTAAAACAGGGAGGAAATCTCTCAGCAAACACAAGGAAATGCTGAAGGAGGAGAATGATTCCACTGTTCCCCCGATGTTGGTGAGGAGGGAGAATCCCAGTGAGGCTAGGGGGAGTGGATGGGGGGGGGTGGGGGGGGGGATAGGCAAGGGGAATGACACAGGCAAATCTAACGACCCAAAAGATAAGGAAAAGAGAAAGTGACATTACCCCACTGCCTCCACACACTAAGAATTGGGCTGCGGAAGATGAGGGGCAAATCTCACGACTTCAGGATGTTCATTCAGTACCACATAGGCCACAAATATCATTTAACACAACTGGCAAAATTATGAATTAGAGCCAACAGCTAAGTCGGCAGCATGGTGGCACAGTGTTTGGCATTGCTGCCTCATAGCGCTGAGGACTGGGGTTCGATCCCGGCTCCGGGTCACTGTCCGTGTAGAGTTTTGTCCGCACCCCCACAAGCCAAAGATTTTCAGTGTAGGTTATTTGGCCACGTTACATTGCCCCTTAATTGGAATTAAAGCAAAAGAATTGAGTACTTTAAATTTAAAAAAGAGGATCTTCAAGTTGCTACTTTCGTCTTCGCCTGTCACTAGGGAGTATGTCAATATTGACTAGCTTAGAGGTCTGGGAGATATGGTGGAACAAGTGGTTAATACGGCTGCCTCACAGCTCCAGCGACCTGGGTTCAATTCCGGCCTTGGGTGACTGTCTGTGTGGAGTTTGCACTTTCTCCCCGTGTCTGCGGGGGTTTCCTTTGGGTGTGCCGGTTTCCTCCCACAGTCCAAAGATGTGCAGGTTCGGGGGATTGGCCATGCCAAATTGCCCCTTAGTATCCATAAGGTTAGGTGGGGTTAAGGGGATGGGATGGAGGCGTGGGCTTAAGTCGGGTAAGCTCTTTCCGAGGGCCGGTGCAGACACAATGCCGGTGAAGACTCCTTCTGCACTGTAGGGATTCTATGATTCTGCTCTATGAAGTATTTCGTTCTGGATGCAAATATTTTGTGCTTTGAATAAGTAAAGAAGACTTTGGAGAATGCAGGGTTACTGGACTGGACTCAGGGCTCCATGTTCTTTATCATCATCAGTAACTGGTATGCGAGGTGTCTGTTGTCTGGTCAGTGGCACCAGCCATTGATCACACAAAACATATTAATAGATTTGCAGCGTTGATCCTGTCTCCACAAAACCTGTTTGTGAAAATTAATGAGGAAAGAAGCCAAATGCCTCAATATTTTAGAGAAATGCCAAGATGCCACCAACTCACAAGATACCCCACCATGAATTAATAGGTCTGTCAAACGTATCAGGCACATAGTGAAAAATATCACACTTTCCAGCAACTAGTCATCTCTTATAAATGAATTTTCCAGGCTGAGCTACTGCAAGCCACCACTCACCCTTCACAAGAGACCAAGAGGATTGAAGGCAATTTCTGGCTGCCTTAAAGCAGGCACGCTGTCAGAATCTGTCCCACTTAGTACATGGAATTAATTTGAATCTACAGCACAGAAACAGATCATTTGGTCCAATTGGACGTTGCCAGTGCTTATGCTCCACAGAAACCTCCTCCCACAGTATTCCATCCCCTGCCCCACCCCCTCCCAACCAGCATATTCCTTTCTCCCCTCATGTACTCTCCAATGGGGAGATGGTGGATGGCGTAAATTCAAGACGGCGAGCTCTCTCCCCCTGTCCCTTTTCTTTTACCTCCTACGAGCGTTCTGACCTATTAAAACTATTTTCTATGTTGATTATTCTCTTTGTCTACTATGTACGTACTGTGTACATTCCCTCGGCCGCAGAAAAATACTTTTCACTGTACTTCGGTACATGTGACAATAAATCAAATCAAATCAAATAGCAGCAACATCATTAAACTCTAATCCAGGAGCCCCAGCTAATGCCCTGGAGATACCAGTTCAACCCCAGGCCAGCAGCTGCTGGAATTTAAACTCCATTCTTATAATTGGGAATTGAAAGCTAGTCTCAGTAATGGTGACCATGAAACTATAGATACATAGAAGATAGAAGACAGGAGGAGGCCTTTTGGCCCTCCGAGCCTGCTCCGCCAATTATCACGATCATGGCTGATCATCCAACTCAATAGCCTATAGATACAATTGTTCATCAATTGTTGTAAAAACCCATTTGGTTCACTAACTTTAGGGAAAGGAAACCTGACCGTCCTCACCTGATCTGGCCTACATGTGACTCCAGACCCATGGCAATGTGGTTGACTCTTAAATGCCCTCTGAAATGGTCTCGTAACCCACTCAGTTCAAGGGAAATTAGGGATGGGCAACAAACTCTGGCCTTGCCAGTGACACCCGCATCCCATGTTGGGTTAAGGAAATCGAAAGAAATTAACTATTTGTGTATTCTTCATGTTTTTAACGGAATAGATTTTTACACAGAAGAAATGGTCCACAAATAATGCTTTTGTAATATGCAAAAATATTGTAAGGAATTTGGAAAGCTTCACGTTACTGAACAATACGGGGCAGGAAGATCCAAACTTTTGACCATGGGGCGTCATTCTCCGACCCCCCCAGAGGGTCGGAGAATGGCCGTTGGCCGCCGTGAATCCCGCCCCCGCCGAAGTCTCCAAAGGGAGAAAAGTCGGCGGGGCGTTAATGGCGCCGCTGCCGCGGAGAATGTCACGGGTCTGCGCAAGGCAGCTGATTTTCGGCCTGCCGATATTCTCCCTTCCGGATGGGCCGAAGTCCCGTCGACGTGATGACCGTTCACGCCGACGTGAATCAAACCTCCTTTTCATCGGCGTGACCCGGTGCTCCAGGCTCACGCCGACCAGCGTGGAGGTGAGTGACGGCCTGGGGGGTTGGCTCTGGGCAGGAAATGGCGTGGCCGCAGACTGATTGCGTGAGGAGAGGTGTGTCTCGGCTTGTGTGTGTGTGTGTGCGGCGGGGGGGGGGGGGGGGGGTGGTTAGAGTAGGCTGGGCTCCGGGGGAGTGCCGGGAGGGGGTCCGTGCCGGGGTGGAGGTTGGGGGGGGGGGGGGTCCGTGCCGGCGTAGAGGTTGGGGGTTGGGGGGGGGTCCGTGCCGGGGTGGAGGTTGGGGAGGGGGTCCGTGCCGGGGTGGAGGTTGGGGGTTGGGGGGGGGTCCCTGCTGGGGTGGAGGTTGGGGGGGGGTCCGTGCTGGGGTGGAGGTTGGGGGTTGGGGGGGGGGTCCGTGCTGGGGTGGAGGTTGGGGAGGGGGTCCGTGCCGGGGTGGAGGTTGGGGGTTGGGGGGGGGTCCGTGCCGGGGTGGAGGTTGGGGAGGGGGTCCGTGCCGGGGTGGAGGTTGGGGGTTGGGGGTCCGTACTGGGGTGGAGGTTGGGGAGGGGGTCTGTGCCGGGGTGGAGGTTGGGGGGGGTCCGTGCCGAGGAGGGTGATGGGAGGGCAAATGAGTTGGTCCACCTGGCCAGGTGCCAGCCTCCAACAGTTGGACCCATGCGGTCCATGCCACCTGGCTGGGGGGAGGAGGGGATATGGGCAATGATGACATGTCGTCGTTCCCCTCCCCCCCCACCAGGCCGTCATGTTTTCTGATCATCCAGCGATGTTGGCCGCCATGGTGGCAGCCGCTCATGTCTATGTTGCCCTGGATGAGGAGGAGGAGGAGGAGGAGGAGTGTGCCAGAGAGGCGGCGCAGGCTGCCGCAGAGGGGCAGGCGGCAGCCGCCCAGGCTGGAGGGACACCTGACCGACAGGACGAGGAGGGGGAGGAGGACGTCGCGGCCCCACGGCAACGGAGGCACCCGAGGGCGCCCCGTGTGTACCGGCCCCGGCAGTCATACCAGGACCTCACGGACCGGGAATGCAGGAGGAGACTCCGGATGAGCCGGGAAACCGTGGCACACAAATGCCACCTGCTGGCACACCTGTCACCGCGTGGCACTGGCGGGGGACACCCTCTCCCCGTGTCCGTCAAGGTTACGGTGGCCCTGAACTTTTATGCAACGGGGTCATTCCAGGCAACGAGTCGGGTCCTGTCCGGCATATCGCAGACATCGGTGCATCGGTGCATCCGGGCAGTGACAGATGCCCTTTATGCCATGGCGCACCGCTACATCCGCTTCCCCGTGGACCGGGCCAGCCAAGGTGCCCGGGCCGTGGGCTTCTCTGCCGTGGCCGGGTTCCCCATGGTCCAGGGCGCGATCGATGGGATGCACGTCGCCGTGTGGGCACCTGCAGGTAACAGGGCCGTGTTCACTAATAGGAAGGGGACCTATTCGATGAACGTACAGGTGGTCTGCGACCACCGCATGATGATCCTGCACGTCTGCGCCCATCACCCAGGCAGTGTACACGACTCATTTGTGTTGTCGCGGTCATCCATCCCCGGCATGTACGAGGGACGCCATCCCCGGCTGAGGGGCTGGTTGCTGGGCGACAGGGGCTACCCATTGTGATCGTGGCTGATGACGCCTATGCGGAGGCCACGCAATGAGGCGGAGAACCGCTACAATGATGCCCATGTAGCGACAAGGGGAGTGATCGAGAGGTGCTTTGGCGTGCTGAAGATGCGTTTTAGGTGCCTGGACCTCTCTGGGGGCGCCCTCCAGTATCGGTCAGATAGGGTCGGCCGGATCATTGTGGTGTGCTGCGTCCTGCACAACATAGCCCAGCAGAGGGGCGATGTGGCGCAGGCAGAGGAGGGCGGAGTGGAGGAGCAGCAGGAAGAGGCACAGTCCTCCCCAGATGAGGGGGATGGGGGCAATGGTCAGGGCAGATGGGGTAGACACAGGCGGGTGGCTGTCCACCGTTACCGGCTGGCCCAGCGGGCACGGGACAGACTGATAGACGCCCGCTTCACTGACTAGACGGGCGTGGGAATCGGGTAGTATGGCCACAGACCGCACACCATGGCGACAGCCGACCACCCACACCCCCCACCCAGCACCCTCACCCCCCTCCCCAACCCCACCCACCCCACCCGCATGCACACCACCCCCCCCCCCCCCCCCCATTGCCGATCCACCGGCGGCACAACGGGCCGGGCTCACACAGTTGCGGGTGGACGCGTGTCTATCGCAGGCCATGGAGGATAATGACAACCCGCCCTGCGATGAGCTCCTGGCTCTACATCGTTGGACTATGTCTGACCCATGGCCACAGTATCACCATCCACCCGGACCATCCCTGCATGCGGCTGTGACACTGCAGCGCACGGTCCTGTCCTCTGCCCGGGGGATGTTGATGGCGGCCCAGGGGGAAGGGGGCAGACACACCTGGGGCTGAGGTAAGACCACCCCTCACACACACACTTGCGCTCAACGTACATGACACGCCCACACACTTTGGGACAGAGCACAAAGGCAGCTTCGGTAGGTGTAACATTGACTTTAATAACCAAAGGTGTTCATGCACGTGCCCTAGCCCCTAAAACTCATCTGTGCCCTGCACCCGTGCCAACTTACTCAGTGTCTAATTGTTTGGCCTTACGGGCCCTTTGACTACGTCCACGTGGTTCCCCAGACGGTACAGCAGAACTGGAGGTGGACTCCTGTGATTCCTGCCCTCTGACACTGGATCCCTTTGGCGGCCGTTTCCTGGGGCGTCCTGGCCTAGATGGGCCAGGCTGCGGCCCGGGCGACTGGGATGGCGAGCTGCCAGCCTGTCCTGCCCGTTGCCCACCCGATGCACCTGGGACGGAAGGGGGGGGAGTCCGAGGTGTCGCGGTGTACCGGGACCTCCCCTACAGAGGGAGCCGGGACGGACCACACCACCTCCTCCTCCCTCGGGGTGCCCGATGGCCCCCAGGCCTCTAAATGGGTGGGGGATGCGAACGGACTGGCCATCCGACGCCCCCCCGACATCTGGCGCTGCCAGTCCTGGAGGCCCGTGCTGGTATCGACAGGGGTCTGCAGGTTTGCAGCCATGGAGCCCAGGGTGTTGGCAAACCCTGTCTGTGACAGTGCGACGCCGGCTCGCACAGGCCACTGGGGCCGATGCCCTCAGCGATGGCCTGTGAGACTGGGCCATGGCCTGCAGAGACTGGGCCATGGCCTGCTGAGACTGGGCCATGGCCTGCAGAGACTGGGCTATGGCGTTGAGCGCCCCTGCCATCTGGCGCTGGCACTGGCTCATGGCCTCCTGTGAGAGGGCAGCCATTTCCTGGGCCACAGACGCCGCCTGCACGGAAGGCCCCAGGCCTCGCAAACCGTTCCCCATGTCTGACACCGTCGCAACCATTGCCTCCACCGCGGACGCCACGCGTGCGGTGTCAGCCTGGGTGGCACGCATGACCGGGACCACTCCCAGCTCCTGGACGCGGGTGGACTCCTCCACCTGCGACCGCAGCCGCCGCAAGCCGCCCGTCACCCTCTTCGCTCGTCTCCGGGTCGGTGGTTGCATCGGATCTATGTGTGGGTGTGGTAACTGCAGGAACCCGGGATCCATCTGGGCGACAGATGTTCGCTTGGCCTGGGCTGCCCTCCGACCACCCGGTCCCTCTGCTGCTCCTACCTCCACCTGCTGTACCGGGACGGCTGTGTTGTGCGCACCAGTGAGTGTACCAGACGCCTCATCACTAAAGTGCCCAACCGTGGTGAGTGTTTCTGCGATGGTGGAGGGTGTTGGTGACAGCAGTGGCGTTGTGTCGTGCTCTTCGTCCCACTCTGAGTCCATGGCACTTTGGGGTGGGGGTTCGTCTCCACCCATCCACTCTGAGTCACTGTCCGGTATTTCGTCTTCCTGGGTAGTGCTGTCCCGGGTAGGGGTGTCCTGGGTAGTGGTGTCCTGGGTAGTGGTGTCCTGGGTAGTGGTGTCCTGGGTAGTGGTGTCCTGGCTCGGATGTGACGGGGGCCTGTGGCTGCCCCCATCATCGCTGGGTGGTCGCTCCCGCACGTGACGGGGGTGTCGTCTCCCTGTTGCTCCAGGTCTCTCCGTCTCCCGTGGTGTGCGAGGGGCATCCTGCGGGCGTCGCATGCTGGAGGGTCCGGGTCTCTCCGTCTCCCGTGGTCTCCGAGGGGCATCCTGCGGGCGTCGCATGCTGGAGGGTCCGGGTCTCTCCGTCTCCCGTGGTCTCCGAGGGGCATCCTGCGGGCGTCGCATGCTGGAGGGTCCGGGTCTCTCCGTCTCCTGTGGTCTCCGAGGGGCATCCTGCGGGCGTCGCATGCTGGAGGGTCCGGGTCTCTCCGTCTCCCGTGGTCTCCAAGGGGCATCCTGCGGGCGTCGCATGCTGGAGGGTCCGGGTCTCTCCGTCTCCCGTGGTCTCCGAGGGGCATCCTGCGGGCGTCGCATGCTGGAGGGTCCGGGTCTCTCCGTCTCCCGTGGTCTCCAAGGGGCATCCTGCGGGCGTCGCATGCTGGAGGGTCCGGGTCTCTCCGTCTCCCGTGGTCTCCGAGGGGCATCCTGCGGGCGTCGCATGCTGGAGGGTCCGGGTCTCTCCGTCTCCCGTGGTCTCCGAGGGGCATCCTGCGGGCGGTGTGCATCTGCGGGGATGGGTGCCTGGACGTTTGGTCCTGCGATACACAATGAAGCATGCATGGTTAGACATCAGGCAGTGATCAGGTGATACGGGGAGGGGGATATAGGGGAGGGGGGATATGGGGACGGGCTGTCGGTGGCTCACTTGCTGGTGGGCCCCCGACCTCTGCATCAGCAACCTCCCGGTCCTCAGGTCCGCCAGCCAGTTCCAGGGCCCTTTCCTCGTGTACGGTCAGTGGCCTCTCATCAGCGGGGCCTCCTCCAGTCCTCACATGCTCCCTATTGTTGTGTGCGCGCTTCTCCTGTGGGGGGGGGTGGTGGTGGCAGGGGTAAAAGGCAACAGTGTTAGGCAGGTATATGAATGCACGCCATCGGTTGCGCGTGCATTGCAGAGGTTAAGGTTAGGGCTGGATTCACTTGGGGATATGGGGGATATGGGGGAGTGGGGATATGGGGGATATGGGGAGGGGGGATATGGGGAGGGGGGATATGGGGGAGGGGGGATATGGGGGAGGGGGGATATGGGGGATATGGGGGATATGGGGAGGGGGATATGGGGGAGGGGGGATATGGGGGAGGGGGAATATGGGGGAGGGGGGATATGGGGGAGGGGGGATATGGGGAGGGGGGATATGGGGAGGGTGGATATGGGGAGGGGGATATGGGGGAGGGGGGATATGGGGGATATGGGGGAGGGGGGATATGGGGGAGGGGGGATATGGGGGATATGGGGGAGGGGGGGGATATGGGGGAGGGGGGTATATGGGGGAGGGGGGGATATGGGGGAGGATCACCCTGCCTGATCTGACGAGGTCGTTCACCTTCTTGTGGCACTGGGTGCCTGTCCGTGGTGTCAGGGCCACAGCGGTGACGGCCTCTGCCACTTCCCTCCACAGACGCCGGCTGTGGCGTGGGGCAACTCTGCGGCCGTGCCCGGGATACAGGGCGTCCCTCCTCTGCTCCACCGCGTCCAGGAGCGCCTCCACATCGCGTGACTCGAACCTCGGGGCTGAGCGACGGCCAGCCATCCAGTCGGGTGTTGCGGTCGGGTGTTCCGGTCGGGTGGGGGGGAGCTGCGCGGCCTTATGAGCCGTCACGCCGTGCAGCGCGTATGACGCTGCACGGCGTGAACCACTGCGCAAGCGCGGATCCCGTTACATCGCTGCTAGCCCATTTCGGGCCGGAGACTATCGGCCCATTTTTATGACGTGACGCAATTGGGATTTGCGCCATTTTTTGCGCCGATCGGCGGACTTTCCGCCGATAACGGAGAATTTCGCCTCCTGTCACTCAATGGCACTTTGCTAGTTTCTTTTAGCCTTAGCGAGGAACCCTCTGTCAAGGCCGCACTATAAGTCACTTCGTCAGTGCAGGAAGACTACTTGTGGATCGGAGCACCATTTTTAAAGGCAACCCAGATCTTTCGACTCCGCTCTGGACACCCCAATTCACCCAACCTACCTCTTCTGTGCCTTCTCGAGCACCCCCCCCCTCATCCCACCTCTAATGTGCAAGGCCAGACCTGACCCAAGGTGGCTGTGCCAAGGTGCCAGGCTGGTTGTGCCACAGTGCCCTGGTGCCAGAGGTAATGCCAAAGTGCCATACTGCCCTGTCCCCGACCAACTGTGGTCTCCATTGGCCTGGGAGATCCCCCCAAGGTGCAGTTATTAATCGGCGCCCTGGTGAGGCCTCCCAGGTGCAGCCAATGAATCCCAGGCCCCAGGTGAATCTGACAAACGCATATATAAATGAGTCTTTTATAAAATAGATTTAGAGTACCCAATTTTTTTTCCAATTAAGGGGTAACTTTAGTGTGGTAAATGCACCTACCCTGCACATCTTTGGGTTGTGGGGGTGAGACCCACGCAAACATGCAGTGAATGTTCGAACACCACACGGACAGTGACCCAGGTCCTCAGCACCATGAGGCAGCAGTGTTAACCACTGCACCACCATGCCGCCCCATATTTAAACAAGTCTAATGGCTCATTTAAATATGCACAGCCTCATGAGATTCCACTGAGGCTTCACCAAGTCGGGTGTGACAACGGTGCTGAATTGTGCCCATTGTTTCCAATCCCCACTCCAAACTTTGTTCCCTACCTACCAACTTAATCCCTCTTACCTGGCACCAGTCAACAGGGCAAACTCGTCTGTTCGCAACCTTGTCCCCAGGATGAGTTACTGAGCACAATTTTGCACCATTGCTAAGATTGCCTATTTCCACTGTAACATCATCCTACCTTACCCCTGTCTCCACGCATCTGCAGCTGAAACTCTCATTCATGTCATTGTTACCTCTGGGCTCAAATATTCCAATGCGTTGCTGGATTCCCTCTCACATTCTACCCTCCATAAACTTGAGGACATCCAAAACCATGCTGCCAGTTTTTTAACTCACACTAATATGCTTGTTGACTTACAATGGTTCCCAGTCAAGCACCATCTTCATTTAAAAATTTGCATCCTTGCTTTCAAATCCACCCCCCATGGCCTTACACCTTCCTATCTCTGTAATCACCTGGTGTTCAAAACCCTCTGAGATATCTGTGCTCTTCTAATTATAGGTTTGAGATCATCCCCAGTTTTAACCATTGGTTGCCGTACCTCCAGCTGTCTAGAGCCTAAGCTCTGGAATACCCGACACCTCACTCCCCCCCCCTTCAAGGCATTCCCTGAAACCTACCTTGGTCATCTAACCTAATATCCCCTTGTGTGGCTCAGTGCCATCTTTTGCTTTCGAATGCTCCTGGGATTTTGAGGGCACGAGATAAATTGTTGTCTGTGCTGAATAAATGAAAACTCAGCACAGAAGCTAAAGCACTTGAACAGCCTCAGGACACTTATTCCCCTGGCTCACGCATCAGGGGTGACCACTTGGATGTCCTCCCAGTATCAACCAGTACCCAGCTGTGGACTGTGCCTCCTGGAGAGGAAGAACGATGAGAGAAAGCCAGAGGAAAACACAGAGGGAATAATGAAAATGGGGGAGAAAATTGACAAAAAAACCTGCCTAGCTCCTCATTGCTCATTTCCAAATCAGAGTGAAAGCCAATCCTCTGACAGTAGCTTGTTGATAAATAAAAATGATTTCAAGACTATAGATGCATCGTACTTAGGGTTTTATTATTGAGGAGCCTGACAGTGCTAATAACCTTTGCTTTACAGCAACACTTCTGCTAAGCTGCAGGATGCTTAGCATTCCCAGAGGCAGGAATCTCAGTTTGTCTGATTTATTAATAGGATATAAAGCATCTGTGTTATCTGTTATTCAGGAGTGATCTAGGGAGTTATTGTATAAAAGCATAATTCAGGAATTTCCCTCCCACCTCACTAGCCTCACCAAAGATATGTTAACAAAATCAAACTGGGACATTTCTGCCTCTGGTTAAATTTCCGTGTGCAGTAACAGTAACTCAAAGCATCAAAATCTCGGCAGTCGCTAAAGTGAAAATTCTTACATCCAGCAATAACGGCTTTTGCATTTACCATTGGAGATATTACTGGATGAGTATTTAATGTAGGCAGATGAAATTTCTGCACCTGCTATTTTAACAGAGGTATTAACCTATAAGAAACAGGTTTGTTTGAAATAAGAAAAGACATGCCACTGAACAGGTTACTCAAATATCACACACAATGATCTGTAGGCTGAAACTACAGCATTTACATATTGCCTTATCACATTTGAATGTTTCCGAGCCCTGCACACATTTCCTTTTACACTGCAGTGATTTGCTATGGAGGCACTTGCGGCAACCAGAAACATCCTGCCTGTAGTCACAAGATGAAGGACTAGTTGATCTGGCGGTATCTTTTAATGGTGCTGATTGAGTGAGGAATGTTGGACAGAAAATCAGGAGAAGAGCATCAAATGGTGCCATGGGATCTCAAATGTCCGCCCGCCCTAATGTTTCATCTGAAGGATGACATCTCTGAGAATGCAGCACCTTTCAACAATACACGAACATGTCAGCTCTATTTTTGAAACACAATCCCCCAAACCAGTAATATTTCCAACCAGAGGGAAGAGTGCAATCAACCAAACTGACACACATCAAAACATATACTGCAGAATTATAAATTCTTAACATCCATTCATTTTAAGTATGTCATAAGATCATACGAACTAGGAGCAGCAGTAGGCAATTCAGTCCCTTGAGCCCGCTCCGTCATTCAGTACGATCATGGGTGATCTCATCAGAGCCTCAACTCCATGTGGGCGATTCTCTGAGCCCCGCGCTGGGCCGGAGACTCGCCGCCACCGCGCCACGACTGGTTGGTCTTCCGGTGGTGACCCTGCACTGCGTAGTGATGGGGTTCATTGGGTTGGGTGCTGTCTGTGCAGTCAGAGGGTGCGTGCCGGGGAGGGGGACGTGGGGGGGGGGTGCGTGCCGGGGAGGGGGACGGGAGGATGAGTGCCAGGGAGAGGGGCGTGGGGGGGGGGGTGCGTGCCGGGGAGGGGGACGGGAGGATGAGTGCCGGGGAGGCGGACGGGGGGGGGAGTTGGGGGGGACGGGGTGCGTACCGGGGGTGGGGGGAAGCTGGGGGGGGTGCGTGCCGGGGAGGGGGACGGGGGGGGGGGGGGGGGGTGCGTGCCGGGGACGGGGTGGGGTGCGTGCCGGGGAGGGGGATGGGGGGGACGGTGTGCGTACCGTGGGTGGGGGGAGGCTGGGGGTGGTGCGTGCCGGGGAGGGGGATGGGGGGGACGGTGTGCGTACCGTGGGTGGGGGGAGGCTGGGGGTGGTGCGTGCCGGGGAGGGGGACGGGGGGGGGTGCGTGCCGGGGAGGGGGACAGGGGGGGTGCGTGCCGGGGAGGGGGATGGGAGGATGAGTGCCGGGGACGGGGTGGGGTGCGTGCCGGGGAGGGGGATGGGGGGGGGGACGGGGTGCGTACCGGGGGTGGGGGGGGAGGCTGGGGGTGGTGCGTGCCGGGGAGGGGGACGGGGGGGGGGGGGGTGCGTGCCGGGGAGGGGGATGGGGGGGGGGACGGGGTGCGTACCGGGGGTGGGGGGGGAGGCTGGGGGTGGTGCGTGCCGGGGAGGGGGACGGGGGGGGGGGGGGTGCGTGCCGGGGAGGGGGACCGGTGGGGGGGGGGGTGCATGCGTGCAGGGGAGGGGGACGGGGGGGGTGCGTGCCGGGGAGGGGGATGGGGGGGGGGACGGGGTGCGTACCGGGGGTGGGGGGGAGGCTGGGGGTGGTGCGTGCCGGGGAGGGGGACGGGGGGGGGGGTGCGTGCCGGGGAGGGGGACCGGTGGGGGGGGGGGGTGCATGCGTGCAGGGGAGGGGGACGGGGGGGGTGCGTGCCGGGGAGGGGGACAGGAGGATGAGTGCCGGGGACGGGGTGGGGTGCGTGCCGGGGGGGGGGGATGGGGGGGACCGGGTGCGTACCGGGGGTGGGGGGGAGGCTGGGGGTGGTGCGTGCCGGGGAGGGGGACCGGTGGCGGGGGGGCTGCGTGCGTGCGGGGAGGGGTCAGGGGTGGTGCGTGCCGGGGAGGGGGACTGGGGGGTGCGTGCTGGGAAGGGGGACGGGAGGATAAGTGCTGGGGACGGGGTGGGGTGCGTGCCGGGGAGGGCAACGGGGGGTGCGTGCTGTGGAGGGGGACGGGGGGGGTGCCGGGGAGGGGGGCGGGAGGATGAGTGCCGGGGACGGGGGGGGAAGCGCGCCGGGGAGGGGGACGGGGGTGTGTGTGCCTGGGAGGGTGACGGGGGGGGGGGGGGCGTCCATGCTGGGGAGGGGGATGGGGGGGGGGCTTGCCGGGGAGGGGAACAGGGGGGGTGCATGCCGGGGAGGGGGCCGGGGGGGTGCGTGCCGGGGAGGGGGTCAAGGGGGGTGCATGCCGGGGAGGGGGATGGGGAGGTGCGTGCCGGGGAGGGGGACAGGTGGATGAGTGCCGAGTAGGGGGACGGGGAGGGTGCGTGCTGGGGAGGGGGACGGGGGTGGTGCGTGCCAGGGAGTGGGACGGGGTGGGCGCGTGCTGGGGAAGGGGACGGGGTGGGTGCGTGCAAGGGAGGGGGACGGGAGGATCAGTGCCGGGGAGGGTGACAGGAGGGGTCCGTGCCGGGGAGGGGGATGGGAGGATGAGTGCCCGGAAGGGGGACGGGGTGGGGACGGGGGGGTGCGTGCCGGCGAGGGGGACGGGGACGGTGCGTGCTGGTGAGGGGGACGGGAGGATGAGTGCCGGGGAGGGTGACAGGAGGGGTCCGTGCCGGGGAGGGGGATGGGAGGATGAGTGCCGGGGAGGGGGATGGGGGTTACGTGCAGGGGAGGGGGACGGGAGGATGAGTGCCGGGGAGGGTGACAGGAGCGGTCCGTGCCGGGGAGGGGGATGGGAGGATGAGTGCCGGGGAGGGGGATGGGGAGGTACGTGCAGGGGAGGGGGACGGGAGGATGAGTGCCGGGGTCATGAGGATGACTCCCGGGGAGGCGACAGGGGGGAGGGTGCGTGCCGGGGAGGGGGACGGGGGGGGGACGGGGGGGGTGCGTGCCAGGGAGGGGGACGGGAGGATGAGTGCCGGGGAGGGGGACAGGGGGGGAGCGTGCCGGTGAGGGGGGGTGCTAGGGCAAGGGAGTTTGTCTCCGCCTGGCCAGGTGCCATCCTCCAACAGTCGTGGCCATGCGGTGCATGGCACCTGACCTGGGGGGAGGGGGGGTACGGGAAATGATGACATGTCGTGCTCCCCCCCCGCAGGCCGTCATGTTTTCTGATTAGCCAGCGATATTGCCCGCCATGGCGGCAGCCGCTATTCTCCATGTTGCCCTGGATGAGGAGCAGGAGGATTGTGCCAGAGAGGCGGGGCAGGCTGCCGCAGAGGAGCATGCCGCAGAGGAGCAGGCGGCAGCCGCCCAGGCTGGCGGGACACCCGCCCGACAGGATGAGGAGGAGCAGGGGGAGCACGTAGTGGAGGAGGAACACGAGGAGGGGGAGCAGTACATCGCGGCGCCACGGCAACGGAGGCACCCGAGGGCGCCCCGTGTGTACCGGCCCCGGCAGTCATACCAGGACCTCACGGACCGGGAATGCAGGAGGAGACTCCGGATGAGCCGGGAAACTGTGGCACACATCTGCCACCTGCTGGCACACCTGGCACCGCGTGGCACTGTGGGGGGGGGGGACCCTCTCCCCGTGTCCGTCAAGGTTACGATGACCCTGAACATTTATGCCACGGGGACATTCCAGACGCCAGGTTGGGACCTGTCCGGCATCTCCCAGGCGTTGGTGCACCGGTGCATCCGGGCAGTGACAGGTGCCCTATATGCCATTGCAGACCGCTACATCCGCTTCCCTGTGGACCGGGATGCCAGCCAGGATGCCTGGGCGATCGATGGGATGCACGTCGCCGTGTGGCCACCTGCAGATAACAGGGCCGTGTTCACCAATAGGAATGGGACCTATTCCATGAACATCCAGGTGGTCTGCGATCATCGCATGATTATCCTGCACGTCTGCGCACCGGTACCCAGGAAGTATTACATGACTCATACGTGTTGTCGCGGTCTTACATCCCCGGCATGGACGAGGGACGCCACCCCCGGATGAGGGGCTGGTTGCTGGGCGACAGGGGTTACCCGTTGCAGTCGTGGCTGATGACGCCTACACGGAGGCCACAGAATGACGCGGAGAACCGCTACAATGATGCCCGTGCAGCGACAAGGGGTGTGATAGAGAGGTGCTTTGGCGTGCTCAAAATGCGCTTCAGGTGCCTGGACCGCTCTGGGGGGGGGAGGCCCTCCAGTATCCATCAGATAGGGTCATTGTGGTGTGCTGCGTCCTGCACAACATAACCCAGCAGAGGGGCGATGTGCCGCAGGCAGAGGACGGCGGAGTGGAGGAGCAGCAGGAAGAGGCGCAGTTCTCCCCAGATGAGGTGGGATGGGGGAAATGGTCAGGACAGACGGGCTGGACATGGGCGGGTGGCTGTCCACCGTTACCGGCTGGGCCAGTGGGCACGGAACAGGTTGATAGCCGCCCGCTTCACTGACTAGGGGGCGTGGGAATCGGCGAGTATGGCCACATACCGCACACCATGGCAACACCCGAACACCCTCACCCCCCCACCCATCCACCCACCCAGCACCCTCACCACCACCCCCAACCCTACCCACCCCACCCGCATGCACAACACCCCCCCATTGCAGATCCACCTGCGGCACAACGGGCCGGGCTCACACAGTCGCCGGTGGACGCGTGACTATTGCAGACCATGGAGGATGATGACAACCCGCCCTGCGATGAGCTCCTGGCTCCACATCGTTGGACGATGTCTGACCCATGGCCACAGTACCACCATCCACCCGGACCATCCCTGCATGCGGCTGTGACACTGCAGCGCACGGTCCCGTCCTCTGCCCAGGGGGATGTTGATGGCGGCCCAGGGGGAAGGGGGCAGACTCACCTGGGGCTGAGGTAAGACCACCCCTCACACACACACTTGCGCTCAACGTACATGACACCCCCGCACACTTTGGACAGAGCACAAAGGCAGCTTCTGTAGGTGTAACATTGATTTTAATAACAAAAACAGTGCATACACGTGCCCTAACCCCTAAAACTCATCTGTGCCCTGCACCCGTGCCAACTTATTCAGTGTCTAATTGTTTGGCCTTACGGGCCCTTTGATTACGCCTAGGTGGTTCCCCAGACGGGACAGCAGAATTGGAGGTGGACTCCTGCGATTCCTGCCCTCTGACTCGGGATTCCTTTGGCGGCCGTTTCCTGGGGCGTCCTGGCCTAGATGGGCCAGGCTGCGGCCCGGGCGACTGGGGTGGCGAGCTGCCAGCCTGTCCTGCCCGTTGCCCACCTGATGCACCTGGGACGGAAGGGAGGGAGCCCGAGGTGTCGAGGTGTTCCGGGACCTCCCCTTCAGGAGGACCAGGGACGGGCGCCAGCACCTCCTCCTCCCTCGGGGTGCCCGATGGCCCCCGGGCCTCTACATGGGTCGGGGATGCGAACGGACTGGCCATCTGACGCCCCCCCGACACCTGGCGCTGCCAGTCCTGGAGGCCCGTGCTGGTATCGACAAGGGTCTGCAGGTTTGCAGCCATGGAGCTCAGGGAGTTGCCCATCCCTGTCTGTGACTGTGCGACGCCGGCTAGCACATGGGCAATGGCGCAGATGCCCTCAGCGATGGCCTGCCGAGACTGGGCCATGGCCTGCTGAGACTGGGCCATGGCCTGCTGAGACTGGGCCATGGCCTGCAGAGACTGGGCCACGGCGTTGAGCGCCTCTGCCATCTGCCGCTGAGTCTGGCTCATGGCCTTCTGTGAGAGGGCAGCCATGTCCTGGGCCACAGACGCCGCCTGCACGGAAAGCCCCAGGCCTCGCAAACCGCTCCCCATGTCTGACACCGTCGCACCCATTACCTCCACCGCGGACGCCACCCGCGCGGTGTCGGCCTGGGTGGCACGCATGACCTATGGGTGGGTGTGGTAACTCCAGGAACCTGGGATCCATCTGGGCGGCAGATGTTCGCTTGGGCTAAGCTGCCCTCAGACCTCCCGGCCCCTCTGCTGATCCTCCCTCCACCTGCAGTACCGGGACGGTTGTGTTGTGCGCACCAGTGAGTGTACCAGACGCCTCATCACTAAAGTGCCCAACTGAGGTGAGTGTCTCTGCAATGGCGGAGATAGCAGTGGCGTTGTGTCATGCGCATCATCCTACTCTGAGTCCACGGTACTTTGCGGGGGGGGGGGGTTCGTCTCCACCCATCCACTCTGTGTCACTGTCCTGTATTTCAGTTTCCTGGGGAGGGGCCTCCTGGGTAGGGGTGTCCTGGGTAGGGGTGTCCTGGGTAGTGGTGTCGTGGGTAGGGCTGTCCTGGGTAGGGATGTCCTGGGTTGTGGTTTTGTGGCTCGGCTGCAACGGGGGCCTGTGGCTGCCTCCCTCGTCGCTGGGTGGCACACGCCTGCGTCGCCGCACCCGCATGAGATGGGTTGTCTCCCTGTTGCTCCAGGTCTCTCCGTCTCGCGTGGTCTCCAAGGGGCATTCTGCGGGCGTCGCGTGCCAAAGGGTCCGGGTCTCTCCGTCTCCCGTGGTCTCCGAGGGGCACCCTGCGGGCATCGCGTGCCAGAGGGTCCGGGTCTCTCCGTCTCCTGTGGTTTCCGAGGGGCATCCTGCGGGCATCGCATGCCAGAGGGTCAGGGTCTCTCCGTATCCTGTGGTCTCCGAGGGGCATCCTGCGGGCGTCGCGTGCCAGAGGGTCCAGGTCTCTCCGTCTCCCGTCGTCTCCGAGGGGCATCCTGCGGGCGTCGCATGACAGAGGGTCCGGGTCTCTCTGTGTCCCGTGGTCTCCAAGGGGCATCCTGCGGGCGTCTCATGCCAGAGGGTTCGGGTCTCTCCGTAACCCATGGTGGCCCTGGGGCATCCTTCGGGCGGTCGGCATCTGCGGGGATGGGTGCCTCGACATTTGCCCCTGCGATACACAATGAAGCATGCATGGTTAGACACGCAGGCGGTGATCAGGTGATATGGGGGAGGGGGGATATGGGGTGGGGGGGGGATATGGGGAGGGGGATATGGGGAGGGGGGATATGGGGATATGGGGAGAGGGGATATGGGGAGGGGTGATATGGGGGATATGGGATAGGGAGGATATGGGGATGCGGGATATGGGGGAGGGGGGATATGGGGAGGGGAATATGGGGGATGGGGGATATGGGGAGTGGGGATATGGGGGATTTGGGGAGGGGGGATATGGGGAGGGGGGATATGGGGATATGGGGAGGGGTGATATGGGGGATATGGGATAGGGAGGATATGGGGATGCGGGATATGGGGAGGGGGGATATGGGGAGGGGAATATGGGAGATGGGGAATATGGGGAGTGGGGATATGGGGGAGGGGGGATATGGGGGAGATGGGGATATGGGGATGGGGGATATGGGGAGGGGGATATGGGGATATGGGGGAGGGGGGATATGGGGGATATGGGGATGGGGGATATGGATATCGGGCAGGGAGGGGTGTTACTCACCCTGGCTGCCCTGACGAGTTTGTTCACCTTCTTGTGGCACTGGGTGCCTCTCCGTGGTGTCAGAGCCACAGCGCTGACGGCCTCGGCCACCTCCCTCCACAGACGCCGGCTGAGGCGTGGGGCAACCCTGCGGCCGTGTCCGGGGTACAGGGACTCCCTCTTCTGCTCCACTGCATCCAGGAGCGCCTCGGTGTCGCGGTCCTGGAACCTCGGGGCTGCGCGGCGGGCGGTCATCTAGTCGGGTCTTCTGGCCGGGTGGGGGGAGCAGAGCATCTTTTGAGCCGTCATGCCGTGCGGCGTGAACCACGTGAGCCAGCGCAAATGGCGTCACGCCGTTGCTAGCCCATTCAGGGCCGGAGTATTAGCGATGTTTGGGGGGGCCTGACGCCGGACTGATCCGCGCCGTTTCTGGAGCCGGGTAGCGGACATCGCGCCGTTTGCGGAGAATCCCGCCCCATGTCTACTTTGGCAATACCTTTCAACATGTTAAAATCCTCAATTATATCCCCTAACATTCTTCTAAACTCGAGAGAGAGTATAGGCCTAAAATGCTCAATCTCTCCTCATATGACAAACCGCTCATACTAAGGACAGCATGGTAGCACAGTGGGTGGCACTGTTGCGTCACAATCCCAGGGTTCCAGGTTCCATTCCCAGCTTGGGTCACTGTCTGTGTGGAGTCTGCACGTTCTCCCCATGTCTGCATGGGTTTCCTCCGGGTGCTCTGGGTTCCTCCCACAAGTCCTGAAAGACGTGCTGTTAGGTGAATTGGACACTCTAAATTCTCACTCTGTGTACCCAAACAGGTGCCTGAATGTGGCGACTAGGGGCTTTTCACAGTAACTTCATTGCAGTGTCAATGCAAACCTACGTGTGACAATAAAGGTTATTAGATCTCCAGAATCAATCTAGTGAACAAGTGTGGTCTCACCAAATCCTTGTACATTTGCAGCAACACTTCCCTGCTTTAATACTCTATCCCTTTCGCTATAAAGGCCAACATTCCATTTGCCTTCCTTATTGCCTGCTGTACCTGTATAGTAAGTAGTCGAAGGTAAGGGGGTGGATTCTCCGATTTTGTGGCTAGGTGTTGATGCCGGCATGCGAACTGTGGCATTTTCCGATGCCAAAATCGGCACCGAACCTTCACCGATTCTGGGACCGGTGAGGGGCTAGCAGTGGCACCAGGTAAAACTCCCAGCTCCCGGGCCAAAAACAGCGAGAGAATCCCGCCCAAGGACTTCATACGACACCAGGTAGTCAGGATAACAACTAAGTGTATTTACTCTGTACACAATACTACAATTACTCCTCACCCAGTAGAGCCCTGACCGGCTCCCAAATCGGGATTTATATCCTGTGAAGTTCTTCCCAATTGCGGGGTGGGGGAGGGGATGGAGAACACCTGGGGAGTTTGTATTCCGAGGTGCAGGTAGGAAATTGTATACCATATAGGGCTTGGCCCCTGAGGGAGTCGTAACAACCTGCATACTAGTTTTCTGACACAGCCAGATCTCCAGCCACCGAAGCACCGTTAAGTTTCTCTCCATTTAGACAATAAGTTGACGAGGGCAGCACAGTGGTGGAGTGATGTGCACTACTGCCTCACGGCACTGAGGACCCAGGTTCGATCCCGGTCCCTGGTCACTGTCCGCGTGGAGTTTGCACAGTCTCCCTGTGTCTGCATGGGTCTCATAACCCAAAGCTATGCAGGGGAGTTGGATTGGCTGCGTTAAATTGCCTCTTAATTGGAAAAAGTAATAATAAGTTGCCTTTCCAGTTTTCTGATCAAACGGATAACCTCACACTTATTAATGTTAAACTCCATCTTCAAAACTTTGGCCTACTCACCTAACCTATCTATATCCATTTCTCATTTCCTCATCGCAACTTACAGTCACATGTATTTTAGTACCATCTGCAAATTTGGCTATAACCGAAAACATGTGCACGGTAGGTGGACTGGGCATGGCTGCACAGTGGTTAGCACTGCCACCTCACAGCACCAGGGACCCGGGTTCCATTCCCAGCATCGGGTCACTGTCTGTGTGGAGTTTGTATGTCCTCCCCATGTCTGCGTGAGTTTCCTCCGGGTGCAGATTAGGTGGATTGGTCATCTAAATTGCCCATAGTGTCCAAAAGGTTTGGTGGGGTTATGGGGTTACAGGGATAGGGTGGGGGAGTGGGCCTTGGTGGGGTGCTTGTTCAGAGGGTCGGTGTAGACTCGATAGGCCGAATGGCCTTCTCTGCACTGTAGGGCATCTAAATTGCCCCTTAATTGGAAAAGAAAATTGGGTACACAAAATGAAAGAAAAAGAGGGAAAATAAATTTGCAGACCAGGGGTGGAATCCTCCATTCCTGAGCGAGTGTTGACACCAACACAGAATCTGTGGACTTTTACGACAGAAAAACTGGTGCCGCAACTGGCCTTTGTCTACCGTCAGGCCAAGACCACTCTCACCCCCACACCACGCTCACTCTTACCTACAACCTCACCCTACACCACCATGCCCCACTCCCCCCCGGCCCGTAGTCTAATCATGCATCTTGTCTTCTGTCTTCCACGACCTGTTGGAAACAGGCCGGGTCCATTTGCTGCCTCCAACCAGTGCCACAGCCGGAGCGCCCCCCCCATGAGCTGAGCAGGGATGGGAGTAGCTCGGACACCATGCCTCGCCCACTCTCCCCTGGTCCTTGCAGGGCCTCCCCCACCCCAGCCAGCGTGGCCACTTTCCAGCCCGCAGTCGCTCCCCTCTCTCTCTCCCTCAGCAGCCACCACGCCAGTGTCACACTTTTGCGAATCGGCCCATCACAGGTAGAGAATCACGGAGGCCCCGGAGAATACAGGGTTGGGCCCGCTAATGACATGCAAATGGTGTCTACTGTACACGCCTTCCGGATCGCATTGGTGCCACTGCCGAGGTCACGGATAATCGCGATTTGGCATCAGCTGCCGTGATTTTGATGTTGGAACCGATCCTCCGCCCAATCTCCTTTCCCGATTTCGGCACCGGCCAACGGAGATCCAGCCCCAGTTCTCCTTGAAACTATGGGCCTGTTTCTCCATTCCTGAGACAAATGTTGATGCCGAGACAGGATTCGTGGACTTCTACAACAGCAAAATTGGCGCCACACTTGGGCCAATTCTGCAACCATTGGGCTAGCACCGGCGCGATGTGCAGCCGATCGATTCCAATGAGAAACGGTGCGGGATTCGCCGGACCATCCCCCCATCCCCGATCCACGAGCATCCTTAGACCAAACTCCCCCGCCCTCAACACCCCAACGCCGTGATTGGCACTCAGGAGGCTGACGAGCTGCAACCACATGTACACACTTCATTCCCCACACACACCATCCCAGCCAACAAGATGGCAGCAAGACACATGGCCCTGACGTTCACCGACATGGAACTGGAGACCCTGGTAAACGCCGTGGAAAATAGGCGGGAGACCCTGTATCTCAGGTTGGTAAGGAGGCCTCCAGCCGCCGCTGTTCACCGGGTCTGGATGAAGGCAGGGGAGGTGGTCAGCGCCGTGGGCAACACAGTCCAGACCGGCCAGCAGTGCAGGAAAATACTGCACAGCCTCCTCAGGGCGGCCAGGGTGCGCAGGCAGCACTGTGCCCCTCTCTACAACCGCCATCCCACACACCTGTAACCACCCCTCCTCCCACCCGGAGGGCTGCCGAATCCCCACCCGGCACTACATGCCGGCACCCATACGCCATGGCCGGGTGCTCTGGCCACTGAAGCCACAAGCTACCCACCATCTGGTCTATATGCATTTTACTTTCTAACACTGTGCGTTTTCAATTTCTCCCCCACACCACCCCCACATCACACTCACACCACCCTCATACCCTCACCACACCCACACCATCCCCCCATCCGCGATCCACCAGCTACCCTTAGACCCAACTCCACCGCCCCCAACAACCCCCCTACCCAACACCCACCCATTTCCCCATTCACATCCCACACAACCCCCGGCCCGCGGTGCAACCATGAGACTTGCCTTGTCTCCTGAAGTAGCTCTTGGAGTTGGGGTGGGCCCTTCTGGTGTGCCCACCCCCGGCCCGAGCCACAGTGACAGCCAGGACCCCAGGTGCCAACCAGCGATGAGGACAACGCCGACACGGACGGAAGCTTTCAATCCGAATCCCACAGTAGCCACATGCATGTTATCCTGCTTCAGTCAACATACATATAAACACACAGTAACCACGTGCATGTTATCCTGCTTCTGTCTCTGTATAAAAACACACAGTAACCACATGCATGTTATCCTGGTTCTGTCTAAATACATAATAACACACAGTAACCACATGCATGTTATCCTGCTTCTGTCTATATATAGAAACACACAGTAACCACATGCATGTTATCCTGCTTCTGTCTATATGTAGAAACACACAGTAACCACATGCATGTTATCCTGCTTCTGTCTAAATACATAATAACACACAGTAACCACATGCATGTTATCCTGCTTCTGTCTATATATAGAAACAAACAGTAACCACATGCATGTTATCCTGCTTCTGTCTATATATATAAACACACAGTAACCACATGCATGTTATCCTGCTTCTGTCTCTGTATATATAAACACACAGTAACCACATGCATGTTATCTGCATCTGTCTATATATAGAAACACACAGTAACCACATGCATGTTATCCTGCTTCTGTCTATATGTAGAAACACAGAGTAACCACATGCATGTTATCCTGCTTCTGTCTATATATGGAAACACACAGTAACCACATGCATGTTATCCTGCTTCTGTCTAAATACATAATAACACACAGTAACCACATGCATGTTATTCTGCTTCTCTGTATATATAGAAACACACAGTAACCACATGCATGTTATCCTGCTTCTGTCTATATATAGAAGCACACTGTAACCACATGCATGTTATCCTGCTTCTGCCTCTGTATATATAAACACACAGTAACCACGTGCAGGTTATCTGCATCTGTCTATATATAGAAACACACAGTAACCACATGCATGTTATCCTGCTTCTGTCTATATATAGAAACACACAGTAACCACATGCATGTTATCCTGCTTCTGTCTATATATAGAAACACACAGTAACAACATGCATGTTATCCTGCTTCTGTCTATATGTAGAAACACACAGTAACCATATGCATGTTATCCTGCTTCTGTCTATAAGTAGAAACACACAGTAACCACATGCATGTTATCCTGCTTCTGTCTCTGTATATATAAACACACAGTAGCCACATGCATGTTATCCTGCTTCTGTCTATATATATAAACACACAGTAACCACATGCATGTTATCCTGCTTCTGTCTCTGTATATATAAACACACAGTAACCACATGCATGTTATCTGCATCTGTCTATATATAGAAACACACAGTAACCACATGCATGTTATCCTGCTTCTGTCTATATGTAGAAACACAGAGTAACCACATGCATGTTATCCTGCTTCTGTCTATATATGGAAACACACAGTAACCACATGCATGTTATCCTGCTTCTGTCTAAATACATAATAACACACAGTAACCACATGCATGTTATTCTGCTTCTCTGTATATATAGAAACACACAGTAACCACATGCATGTTATCCTGCTTCTGTCTATATATAGAAGCACACTGTAACCACATGCATGTTATCCTGCTTCTGCCTCTGTATATATAAACACACAGTAACCACATGCAGGTTATCTGCATCTGTCTATATATAGAAACACACAGTAACCACATGCATGTTATCCTGCTTCTGTCTATATATAGAAACACACAGTAACCACATGCATGTTATCCTGCTTCTGTCTATATATAGAAACACACAGTAACAACATGCATGTTATCCTGCTTCTGTCTATATGTAGAAACACACAGTAACCATATGCATGTTATCCTGCTTCTGTCTATAAGTAGAAACACACAGTAACCACATGCATGTTATCCTGCTTCTGTCTCTGTATATATAAACACACAGTAGCCACATGCATGTTATCCTGCTTCTGTCTATATATAGAAACACACAGTAACCACATGCATGTTATCCTGCTTCTGTCTATATATAGAAACACACAGTAACCACATGCATGTTATCCTGCTTCTGCCTCTGTATATATAAACACACAGTAACCACATGCATGTTATCTGCATCTGTCTATATATAGAAACACACAGTAACCACATGCATGTTATCCTGCTTCTGTCTATATATAGAAACACACAGTAACCACATGCATGTTATCCTGCTTCTGTCTATATGTAGAAACACACAGTAACCACATGCATGTTATCCTGCTTCTGTCTATAAGTAGAAACACACAGTAACCACATGCATGTTATCCTGCTTCTGTCTCTGTATATATAAACACACAGTAACCACATGCATGTTATCCTGATTCTGTCTCTGTATATAAAAACACACAGTAACCACATGCATGTTATCCTGCTTCTGTCTATATACATATAAACACACAGTAACCACATGCATGTTATATTGCTTCTGCCTATATGTAGAAACACACAGTAACCACATGCATGTTATCCTGCTTCTGTCTAAATACATAATAACACACAGTAACCACATGCATGTTATCCTGCTTCTGTCTATATATAGAAACACACAGTAACCACATGCATGTTATCCTGCTTCTGTCTATATGTAGAAACACACAGTAACCACATGCATGTTATCGTGCTTCTGTCTATATGTAGAAACACACAGTAACCACATGCATGTTATCCTGCTTCTGTCTCTGTATATATAAACACACAGTAACCACATGCATGTTATCCTGCTTCTGTCTCTGTATATAAAAACACAGTAACCACATGCATGTTATCCTGCTTCTGTCTATATACATATAAACACACAGTAACCACATGCATGTTATATTGCTTCTGCCTATATGTAGAAACACACAGTAACCACATGCATGTTATCCTGCTTCTCTCTATGTATATATAAAAACACAGTAACCACATGCATGTTATCCTGCTTCTGTCTATATACATATAAACACACAGTAACCACATGCATGTTATCCTGCTTCTGTCTATATACATATAAACACACAGTAACCACATGCATGTTATCCTGCTTCTGTCTATATATATAAACACACAGTAACCACATGTATGTTATACTGCTTCTGTCTATATGTAGAAACACACAGTAACCACATGCATGTTATCCTGCTTCTGTCTATGTATATATAAACGCACTGTAACCACATGCATGTTATCCTGCTTCTGTCTATATATAGAAATGATGTGCAGATGCCGGCGTTGGACTGGGGTGAGCACAGTAAGAAGTCTTACAACACCAGGTCCAACAGGTTTGTTTCGATGTCACTAGCTTTCGGAGCGCTGCTCCTTCCTCAGGTGAATGAAGAGGTATGTTCCAGAAACAAATATATAGACAAATTCAAAGCTGCCATACAATGCTTGGAATGCAAGCATTAGCAGGTGATTAAATCTTTACAGATCCAGAGATGGGGTAACCTCAGGTTAAAGAGGTGTGAATTGTGTCAAGCCAGGACAGTTGGTCGGATTTTGCAGGCCAGATGGTGGGGGATGAATGTGATGTGACATGAATCCCAGGTCCCGGTTCAGGCTGCACTCATGTGTGCGGAACTTGGCTATAAGCTTCTGCTCGGCGATTCTGCAATGTCGCGGGTCCTGAAGGCCGCCTTGGAGAACGCTTACCCGGAGATCAGAGGCTGAATGCCCTTGATTGCTGAAGTGTTCCCAGACTGGAAGGGAACATTCCTGACTGGTGATTGTCGTGCAATGTCCGTTCATTCGTTGTCGCAGCGTCTGCATGGTCTCGCCAAGGTACCACGCTTCGGGACATCCTTTCCTGCAGCGTATGAGGTAGACAACGTTGGCCGAGTCACACGAGTATGTACCACGTACCTGGTGGGTGGTGTTCTCACGTGTAATGGTGGTATCCATGTCGATGATCTGGCACGTCTTGCAGAGATTGCCATGGCAGGGTTGTGTGGTGTCGTGGTCACTGTTCTGAAGACTGGGTAGTTTGCTGCAAACAATGGTTTGTTTGAGGTTGCGCAGTTGTTTGAAGGCAAATAGTGGGGGTGTGGGGATGACCTTGGCAAGATGTTTATCTTCATCAATGACTTGTTGAAGGCTGTGAAGAAGATGTCGTAGTTTCTCCGCTCCGGGGAAGTACTGGACGACGAAGGGTATTCTGTCGGTTGTGTCCCATGTTTGTCTTCTGAGGAGGTCAGTGCAGTTTTTCGCTGTTGCGCATTGGAACTGTCCATCAATGAGTCGAGTGCCATATCCCGTTCGTACAAGGGCATCTTTCAACGTCTGTAGATGTCTGTTACGCTCCTCCTCGTCTGAGCAGATCCTGTGTATACGGAGAGCTTGCCCATAGGGGATGGCTTCTTTAATGTGTTTAGGGTGGAAGCTGGAAAAGTGGAGCATCGTGAGGTTATCCGTGGGTTTGCGGTAAAGCGAAGTGCTGAGGTGACCGTCCTTGATGGAGACGAGTGTGTCTGTGAATGCAACTGATTTTGAAGAGTAGTCCATGGTGAGTCTGATGGTTGGATGGAACTTATTAATGTCATCGTGTAGTCGTTTCAGTGATTCTTCGCCGTGGGTCCAAAGGAAAAAAATGTCATCGATGTAACTGGTGTATAGCGTCGGTTGAAGGTCCTGTGCGGTGAGTAGGTCCTGTTCAAACTTGTGCATGAAGATGTTGGCGTATTGGGGTGCGAATTTGGTCCCCATGGCTGTTCCGTGCGTCTAGATGAAGAACTTGTTGTCGAAGGTGAAGACGTTGTGATCCAGAATGAAGCGGATGAGTTGCAGAATTGCGTCTGGAGATTGGCAGTTGTTGGTGTTGAGTACTGAGGCTGTTGCAGCAATGTCGTCGTCATGGGGGATGCTGGTGTAGAGTGCCGAGATGTCCATTGAGACGAGGAATGTTCCTGGTTCAACTGGTCCATGGTTGCTGAGTTTCTGTAGGAAGTCCGTCGTGATGCGACAGAAGCTGGGCGTACCTTGTACGATGGTTTTTAAGATGCCCTCGATGTAGCCAGAGAGGTTCTCACACAGGGTCCCATTGCCTGAAACGATAGGGCGGCCTGGTGTGTTGGCCTTATGTATTTTCGGGAGGCAGTAGAGATCTCCAATGCGGGGAGTACGTGGGATGAGAGCACGTAGGGTGCTCTGAAGATCTAGATCCAAGGTCTTGATCAGTCTGTTAAGTTAGCAGATGTGTTCCTTGGTCGGACGCGCGACAACGCAGAATCGCCGAGCAGAAACCTATAGCCAAGTTCCGCACACATGAGTGCGGCCTCAACCGGGACCTGGCATTCATTCGCATTACATTCATCCCCCACCATCTGGCCTGCGAAATCCTACTAACTGTCCTGGCTTGACACAATTCACACCTCTTTAACCTGAGGTTACCCCATCTCTGGATCTGTAAAGATTTAATCACCTGCTAATGCTCGCATTCCAAGCATTGTTTGGCAGCTTTGAATTTGTCTATACAGTTGTTTCTGGAACATACCTCTTCATTCACCTGAGGAAGGAGCAGCGCTCCGAAAGCTAGTGACATCGTTACAGCAGTTATCATGGGGGATTTTAATCTACATGTTGATTGGTTTAACCAGGTCGGTCAAGGCAGCCTTGAGGAGGAGTTTATAGAATGTATCTGCGATAGTTTCCGAGAACAGTATGTAATGGAACCTACGAGGGAACAAGCGGTCCTAGATCTGGTCCTGTGTAATGAGACAGGATTGATTCAGGATCTCATAGTTAGGGATCCTCTCGGATGGAGCGATCACAATATGGTGGAATTTAAAATACAGATGGAGGGTGAGAAGGTAAAATCAAGCACTAGTGTTTTGTGCTTAAACAAAGGAGATTACAATGGGATGAGAGAAGAACTAGCTAAGGTAGACTGGGAGCAAAGACTTCATAGTGAAACAGTTGAGGAACAGTGGAGAACCTTCCAAGTGATTTTTCACAGTGCTCAGCAAAGGTTTATACCAACAAAAAGGAAGGACGGTAAAAAGAGGGAAAATCGACCGTGGATATCTAAGGAAATAAGGGAGAGTATCAAATTGAAGGAAAAAACATACAAAGTAGCAAAGATCAGTGGGAGACTAGAGGACTGGGAAATCTTTAGGGGGCAACAGAAAGCTACTAAAAAAGCTATAAAGAAGAGTAAGATAGATTATGAGAGTAAACTTGCTCAGAATATAAAAACAGATAGTAAAAGTTTCTACAAATGCATAAAACAAAAAAGAGTGGCGAAGGTAAATATTGGTCCTTTAGAGGATGAGAAGGGAGATTTAATAATGGGAGATGAGGAAATGGCTGAGGAACTGAACAGGTTTTTTGGGTCGGTCTTCACAGTGGAAGACACAAATAACATGCCAGTGACTGATGGAAATGAGGCTATGACAGGTGAGGATCTTGAGAGGATTGTTATCACCAAGGAGGTAGTGATGGGCAAGCTAATGGGGCTAAAGGTAGACAAGTCTCCTGGACCTGATGGAATGCATCCCAGAGTGCTAAAAGAGATGGCTAGGGAAATTGCAAATGCACTCGTGATAATTTACCAAAATTCACTAGACTCTGGGGTGGTCCCGGCGGATTGGAAATTAGCAAACGTAACACCACTGTTTAAAAAAGGAGGTAGGCAGAAAGCGGGTAATTATAGGCCAGTAAGCTTAACTTCGGTAGTAGGGAAGCTGCTGGAATCTATCATCAAGGAAGAAATAGCGAGGCATCGGGATGGAAATTGTCCCATTGGGCAGACGCAGCATGGGTTCATAAAGGGCAGGTCGTGCCTAACTAATTTAGTGGAATTTTTTGAGAGGACATTAACAGTGCGGTAGATAACGGGGAGCCAATGTATGTGGTATATCTGGATTTCCAGAAAGCCTTTGACAAGGTGCCAAACAAAAGGTTGTTGCATAAGATAAAGATGCATGGCATTAAGGGGAAAGTAGTAGCATGGATAGAGGATTGGTTAATTAATAGAAAGCAAAGAGTGGGGATTAATGGATGTTTCTCTGGTTGGCAATCAGTAGCTAGTGGTGTCCCTCAGGGATCAGCGTTGGGCCCACAACTGTTCACAATTTATATAGATGATTTGGAGTTGGGGACCAAGGGCAATGTGTCCAAGTTTGCAGACGACACTAAGATAAGTGGTATAGCAAAAAGTGCAGAGGATACTGGAAGTCTGCAGAGGGATTTGGATAGGCTAAGTGAATGGGTTAGGGTAGGGCAGATGGAATACAATGTTGACAAATGTGAGGTTATCCATTTTGGTAGGAATAACAGCAAAAGGGATTATTATTTAAATGATAAAATATTAAAACATGCTGCTGTGCAGAGAGACCTGGGTGTGCTAGTGCATGAGTTGCAAAAAGTTGGTTTACAGGTGCAACAGGTGATTAAGAAGGCAAATGGAATTTTGTCCTTCATTGCTAGAGGGATGGAGTTTAAGACTAGGGAGGTTCTGCTGCAATTGTATAAGGTGTTAGTGAGGCCACACCTGGAGTATTGTGTTCAGTTTTGGTCTCCTTACCTGAGAAAGGACGTACTGGCGTTGGAGGGTGTGCAGAGGAGATTCACTAGGTTAATCCCAGAGCTGAAGGGGTTGGATTACGAGGAGAGGTTGAGTAGGCTGGGACTGTACTCGTTGGAATTTAGAAGGATGAGGGGGGATGTAATAGAAACATATAAGATTATGAAGGGAATAGATAGGATAGATGCGGGCAGGTTGTTTCCACTGGTGGGTGAAAGCAGAACAAGGGGGCATAGCCTCAAAATAAGGGGAAGTAGATTTAGGACTGAGTTTAGGAGGAACTTCTTCACCTAAAGGGTTGGGAATCTATGGAATTCCTTTCCCAGTGAAGCAGTAGAGGCTCCTTCATTAAAAGTTTTTAAGATAAAGAGAGATAGTTTTTTGAAGAATAAAGGGATTAAGGGTTATGGTGTTCGGGCCAGAAAGTGGAGCTGAGTCCACAAAAGATCAGCCATGATCTCATTGAATGGTGGAGCAGGCTCGAGGGGCCAAATGGCCTACTCCTGCTCCTAGTTCTTATGTAACCACATGCATGTTATCCTGTTCTGTCTATTAACACACAGTAACCACATGCATGTTATTCTGCTTTTGTCTATGTATATATAAACACACAGTAACCACATTCATGTTATACTGCTTCTGTCTATGTATGTATAAACACACAGTAACCACATGCATGTTATCCTGTTTCTGTCTATATATAGACACATAAACACACTAACCACATGAATTTTATCCTGCTCCTGTCTATTTATATATATATAGAAACACACAGTAACCACATGGATGTTTTATCGGCTTCTATCTATATCAGGGTTTCCCAAGTGCAGGTCGTGACCCTCAGGTGGTTTCCGGGTGAAAGTTTGGAGGGTTGGTCTAGCGATCGATCGTGCAGTTCCCGCGATGGACAATGCCTGCTACTGGCTTTTACATTGAGAATGACGGCCGCTGTCACTTTTTAAATGAAAATAAATGAGGCTGGGTGCAGTCTTCCTGCCAGAACTTGGGAGCAGAGAACAGTTCACATGTCCAGCATGTACACCGGAAGTCAAGTGCCCTCCATGTATGTGCGAATGGCATCTAATCACAGAGCAGAGTTGCTTCCATTTCCCGGCTGCTGGCAAGTGGTCTATGAAGATGGGTCGTTTTCTTAAAAGTAAGAGATGACCAGAGACTCAAATAGGCAATGTACCTACTGGACAGGATCTCACAACAGAATAAAGAACAAAGAACAAAGAAAGGTACAGCACAGGAACAGGCCCTTTGGCCCTCCAAGCCCGTGCCGACCATGCTGCCAGTCTAAACTACAATCTTCTACACTTCCTGGGTCAGTATCCCTCTATTCCCATCCTATTCATGTATTTGTCAAGATGTCCCTTAAATGTCACTATCGTCCCTGCTTCCACCACCTCCTCCGGCAGCGAGTTCCAGGCACCCATTACCTTCTGTGTAAAAAACTTGCCTCGTACATCTACTCTAAACCTTGCCCCTCTCACCTTAAACCTATGCCCCCTAGTAATTGACCCCTCTACCCTGGGAAAAAGCCTCTGACTATCCACTCTGTCTATGCCCCTCATAATTTTGTAGACCTCTATCAGGACGCCCCTCAACCTCCGTTGTTCCAGTGCGAACAAACCGAGTTTATTCAACCGCTCCTCATAGCTAATGCCCTCCATACCAGGCAACATCCTGCTAAATCTCTTCTGCACCTCTCTAAAGCCTCCACATCCTTCTGGTAGTGTGGCGACCAGAATTGAACACTATACTCCAAGTGTGGCCTAACTAAGATTCTATACAGCTGCAACATGACTTGCCAATTCTTATACTCAATGCCCCGGCCAATGAAGGCAAGCATGCCGTATGCCTTCTTGACTACCTTCGCCACCTGTGTTGCCCTTTTCAGTGACTTGTGGATCTGTACACCTAGATCTCTCTGACTGTCAATACTCTTGAGGGTTCTACCATTCACTCTAGATTCCCTACCTGCATTAGACCGTCCAAAATGCATTAGCTCACATTTGTCCAGATTAAACTCCACTGCCCTACCTGCATCAATCATCTTTCTGACCTCTTTGAAAAACTCTATCAAGTTAGTGAGACACGACCTCCCCTTCACAAAACCATGCTGCCTCTCGCTAATACGTCCATTTGCTTCCAAATGGGAGTAGATCCTATCACAAAGAATTCTCTCCAGTAATTTCCCTACCACTGAAGTAAGGCTCACCGGCCTGTCATTCCCTGGATTATCCTTGCTACCCTTCTTAAACAAAGGAACAACATTGGCTATTCTCCAGTCCTCCGGGACATCGCCTGAAGACAGTGAGGATCCAAAGATTTCTGTCAAGGCCTCAGCAATTTCCTCTCTAGCCTCCTTCAGTATTCTGGGGTAGATCCCATCAGTCCCTGGGGACTTATCTACCTTAATATTTTTCAAGACGCCCAACATCTCGTCTTTTTGGGTCTCAATGTGACCCAGGCTATCTACACACCCTTCTCCAGACTCAACATCCACCAATTCCTTCTCTTTGGTGAATACTGATGCAAAGTACTCATTTAGTACCTCACCCATTTCCTCTGGCTCCACACATAGATTCCCTAGCCTATCCTTCAGTGGGCCAACCCTTTCCCTGGCTACCCTCTTGCTTTTTATGTACGTGTAAAAAGCCTTGGGATTTTCCTTAACCCTATTTGCCAATGACTTTTCCTGACTCCTCTTAGCTCTCCTGACTCCTTGCTTAAGTTCCTTCCTACTTTCCTTATATTCCACACAGGCTTTGTCTGTTCCCAGCCTTCTAGCCCTGACAAGTGCCTCATTTTTCTTTTTGACGAGGCCTACAATATCTCTCGTTATCCAAGGTTCCCGAAAATTTACGTATTTATCCTTCTTCCTCACAGGAACATGCCGGTCCTGAATTCCTTTCAACTGACATTTGAAAGCCTCACACATGTCAGTTGTTGATTTACCCTCAAACATCCGCCCTCAATCTAGGTTCTTCAGTTCCCACCTAATATTGTTATAATTAGCCTTGCCCAATTTAGCACATTCACCCTAGGACCACTCTTAGCCTTGTCCACCAGCACTTTAAAACTTACTGAATTGTGGTCACTGTTCCCGAAATGCACCCCTACTGAAATTTCTACCACCTGGCCGGGCTCATTCCCCAATACCAGGTCCAGTACAGCCCCTTCCCTAGTTGGACTATCTACATATTGTTTTAAGAAGCCCTCTAGGATGCTCCTTACAAGCTCTGCCCTGTCCAAGCCCCTAGCACTAAGTGAGCCCCAGTCAATATTGAGAAAGTTAAAGTCTCCCATCACAACAACCCTGTTGCTTTTACTCCTTTCCAAAATCTGTCTACCTATCTGCTCCTCTATCTCCCGCTGGCTGTTGGGAGGCCTGTAGTAAACCCCCAACATTGTGACTGCACCCTTCTTATACCTGATCACTACCCATATAGCCTCACTGCCCTCTGTGGTGTCCTCCCACAGTACAGCTGTGATATTCTCCATAACGAGTAGTGCAATTCCTCCACCCCTTTTACATCCCCCTCTATCCCGCCTGAAACATCTAAATCCTGGAACGTTTTGCTGCCAATCCTGTCCTTCCCTCAACCAGGTCTCTGTAATGCCAACAACATCATAGTTCCAAGTACTAATCCAAGCTCTAAGTTCATCTGCCTTACCCGTTATACTTCTTGCATTAAAACATATGCACTTCAGGTCACCAGACCCACTGTTTTCAGCAACATCTCCCTGTCAGCTCTTCCTCAGAGCCATACTGGCCCTATTCCCGAGTTCTCCCTCAATGTTTTCACCTCTGACCTATTGCTCCAGTACCCACCCCCCTGCCATACTAGTTTAAACTCTCCCGTGTGACACTAGCAAACCTCGCGGGCAAGATATGTATGCCTCTCCAGTTTAGATGCAACCCGTCCTTCTTATACAGGTCACACCTGCCCCGGAAGAGCTCCCAGTGATACAGATAACAGAAACCCGCCCTCCTACACCAGCTGTTTAGACACGTGTCTAGCTGCTCTATCTTCCTATTTCTAGCCTCACTGGCACGTGGCACAGGGAGTAATCCTGAGATTACAACCCTAGAGGTCCTGTCTTTTAACTTTCTGCCTAGCTCCCTGAACTCCTGCTGCAGGACCTCATGCCCCGTCCTGCCTATGTTGTTAGTACCAATATGTACAACGACCTCTGCCTGTTTGCCCTCCCCCTTCAGGATGCCCACTACCCGTTCTGAAAAATCTGGACCCTGGCACCAGGGAGGCAACATACCATCCTGGAGTCTCTTTCATGTCCACAGAAGCACCTATCTGTGCCCCTGACTATAGAGTCCCCTATGACTATTGCCCTTCTGTGCTTTGACCCTCCCTACTGAACATCAGAGCCAGCCGCGGTGCCACTGCTCTGACTGCTGCTGTTTTCCCCTGATAGGCTATTCCCCCCAACAGTAGCCAAAGCGATATACCTGTTCGAAAGGGGGACAACCACAGGGGATTCCTGCACTGACTGCCTGCCCCTTCTGGTGGTCACCCATCTCTCTGCCTGCACCTTGGGTATGACCATGTCTCTATAACTCCTATCTATGACGCTTTCCGCCACCTGCATGCTCCTAAGTGCGTCCAATTTCTGCTCCAGCCAAACAACGCGGTCTGTGAGGACCTGCCGTTGGTTACACTTGCTGCAGGTGTAGTCGACCGGAACGCTGGAAGCGTCACAGATCTGCCACCTCTCACAGTTGGAGCGCTGCAACCCGCTGCATGACATTTAAGCACTAATTAATTAATTCAAAATAAACACTTGAATTATTGTTAGATTGAGTTACAATTAACTATATGGCCCTGATGCCATATAGTAAAATTAAATGCTAAATACCAATCACTGCCCTCAGGTTTAGTTACTCCACTATCGAGTTAATCAATTAGATTTGTTTTGCAATATTATTATTTTTTCAAATTTAACAGATTCCCAAGCAGCCAATCAGGTCACAGCTTTACTGTGATGTCACTTGAGTTTCTCCCCCCCCCCCCCCCCGCCCCCCCCAACAATTTGAAAAGGTAATAAAAATAAAAAATAAAAAATCACTTACCTTCCCAGGATGCTCTCTGGTTCTCTTAACAGTTACAGGCCAGAAGAAAGAGAACAAAACGCTAGGGGAAAGCATCTTCTCCCACTCTGCATTGAATTACCTCACTGCACCAAATTACCAAGTTCCAATTCCCACTCTAGATGTGTCTCACTCAGGCTGTGTCTCTTTCACCTGCGCAAAGCTTACTGAGTGCGCTGGAATCTGCTGGAGAAAGCTGCTCAAGAGAATCCAGGGCAGGCTAGAGCAGTGTTAGTGTTAACTCTGTACAGAGCTCCAATGCCTCGGGTTAACAGCCTACAAAGTAGAAACTTAACTTGGGAACAAAGCAGTATAAAGATGATTTCTTGATGAATGGTTTTGCCAATTGTGTCAGTACAAATAAGGATGCAAAGCCCTTGTGGTTTACATGCAGGGAGGTACTGGCAAATGGAAGGAGAAGTTTAAGATTTTGAAAGGGAAGTGGTGGGTGAAAAATTCATTTTGAGGTTGAGAGCCCAGAGTCAGTTATTAACTTTCAGCTGACTCAAATGAAAAGACTACGCTGCTGGAGCTGACCTGTGATACCACATTAAAAACACCTCAAAAGCCCATGAGGCTGTCAGAATTCTGGAGTAGCATCTCCCGAAAGTATCCAGAGTTGAGTAAAACAAGCATTTTGTTGCGATTTCCCTTCACAACAATTTACTTGTGCGCGGTCGGATTTTCTGTCTTCAGAAAGATGGAGATGGCATAATGCAGAATTCAGGCCAATATGCCCAAATTTGCAGATGACACAAAGCTGGTTGGGAGGATGAGCGATGAGGAGGATGCGGGGATTCTTCAATGTGATTTTGACAAGTTGAGTGCATGGGCAAATGAATGGCAGGTGCAGGACAATTTGCAAAAATGTGAGGGTATCCACTTTCGAAACGAAAGCAGGAAGGCAGATTATTATCGGAATGGCCATAAATTTGTAGAGGCGAATGTGCAATGTGACCTGGGACATCCTCGTACACCAGTCACTGAAGGTAAGCTTGATGGTGCAGCAGGCGGTAAAGAAGGCAAATGGTATGTTGGCCTTCATAGCGAGAGGATTCGAGTACAAGAGCAAGCACGTCATGCTGCAATTATACAGGGCCTTGCTGAGGCCACACCTGGAATATTGTGTGCAGTTTTGGTCTCCTTATTTGAGGAAGTATATTCTTGCTATAGAGGGAGTACAGGGAAGCTTTATCATGCTGATTCCTGGGATGGCGGGATTGATGTATGAGGAGTAATTGGTCGGTTAGGATTGTATTCACTGGAGCTCAGAAGTATGAGGGGGAAGGGCAGCACGGTGGCACAATGGTTAGCTCTGCTGCCTCACGGTGCCGAGGTCCCAGGTTCGATCCCGGCTCTGGGTCACTGTCCGTGTGGAGTTTGCTCATTCTCCCCGTGTTTGCGTGGGTTTCGCCCCCACAACCCAAAAATGTGCAGGTTAGGTGGATTGGCTATGCTAAATTGCCCCTTAATTAGAAAAAATGAATTGGGTACTCTAAATTTATTTTAAAAAAAGAATTATGAGGGGGGAATCGCATAGAAACCTATAAAATTCTAACAGGACTAGACAGTGTAGATGCAAGAAGGATGTTCCCAATGGTGGGTGTGTCCAGAACCAGGGGTCACAGTCTGAGGATACGGGGTGGACCATTTTGGACTGAGATGAGGAGAAATTTCTTCACTCAGAGAGTTGTCGGCCTGTGGAATTTGCTACCACAGAAAGCAGTTGAGGCCAAAACACTGTATATTTTCAAGAAGCAGTTAGATATGGCTCTCCGGGTGAAGGTGATCAAAGGATGACGGCACGGTAGCACTGCTGCCTCACAGCGTCAGGGACGCGGGTTTGATCCCGATCTTGGGTGACTGTGTGGAGTTTGCACTTTCTTCCCATGTATGTGTGGGTTCCTCCAAGTGCTCTAGTTTCCTTCCACAGGACAAAGATGTGCAAGTTAGGTGGATTGGCCATGCTAAGTTGCCCCTTAGTGTCCAAAGCTGTGTATTTTAGGGGATGAGATTGGGGAGTAGTCCTAGGTAGAGAGCTCTTTCAGAGGGTCGGTCAGACTGGATGGGTCGAATCGCCTCTTTCTGCACTGTAGGGATTCTATGGTCCTATTTTAGAGGAGCACTTGAAATACCATTGCATACAATACTGGAAAATGGGATTAGGACAGTTAGGTGCTTGATGGTCGGCATAGAACGGATGGGCTGAAGGGCCTCTTTCTGTCTGTAGGACTCACTGACTCTATGGCTCTGTGATAGGGGAGGAAGGCAGAATCAGGCTATTGAGTTGGATGATCAGCCATGATCATGTTGAATGATGGAGCTGGTTCGAAGGGTAAATGGCCTCCTCGTGCTCCTACTTTCCATGTTCCTATGTTTCTCTCCTACTTCTGTCTATATATTTACATAAACACACAGTTATCACATTCACAGTATCCTGCTTCTGTCTACAGATATATATAATACTGTGGCGTCACCAGGGGCTCTGTGCTGAAAGGACAGTGGTTTACTCCAGTTTTTGTACTCTGGCTTTCCTTACCAAGGTGACTGCACAAAGTCATATGGCAATGATGATTAGCTATGCAGTCTGTTCAGGCTATATAAGCAGAGTGCTGAGTCCTGCTAAGGAGAATCCCACTGGGTGAATGAGATGACACTGCCTTGGATAGTGGAGGGGCATGCTGTGTGAGAACCGTGTGCAAAATTCAGCTCAAGGAAGAACGAGGTATTTATTTCATTTTTGCTGTTTGCCGGGTGTCCGAAAGCCTGTAAGTGACATTCATTTTTATATTGCATCTGGACAACTGCTAGTTATTGAACTCCACTCTCTCAGAAGAGAATTTCCAAGCCATGTTTGACCCCTTTGCGGAAGCAGACCGAAGAACCGGTCTCAGCCTGAAACTCAAAAAGACTCAGGCCCTTCATCAAACACTCCCAGGACAACAACTGGTCTCTCCCTCCATCAAGAACAACAGAGAAACTTGACCAGACGTGGAACATTTCCCCTACCTGGGGAGTCACCTCTCATCTAAGACTGACATTCACAGAATCACAGAATACTACAGGGCAGAAGAGGCAATTCGGCCCATCGAGCCTGCACCGACGCATGAAAGGCCCTGACCTGCGCACCTAATCCCACTTGCCAGCACTTGGCCCATAGCCTTGAATGTTATTGGATTTGGATTTTGTTTATTGTCACGTGAACCGAGGTACAGTGAAACGTATTTTTCTGCGAGCAACTCAACAGATCATTAAGTACGTGAAAATAATAGAAAAGAAAAGAAAATACATTATAGGGCAATACAAGGTACACAATGTAACTACATAAACACCAGCATCGGGTGAAGTGCTCAGGGGTGTAGAATCAGATCAGTCCATAAGAGGGTCGTTCAGGAGTCTGGTAACAGCGGGGAAGAAGCTGTTTTTGAGTCTGTTCGTGCGTGTTCTCAAGACCTTTGTATCTTCTGCCCGAAGGAAGAAGTTGGAAGAGTGAGTAAGCTGGGTGGGAGGGATCTTTGATTATGCTGCCCGCTTTCCCCAGACTGTGGGAGCTGTAGATGGAGTCAATGGATAGGAGGCAGGTTTGTGTAATGGAATGGGCTGTGTTCACGACTCTCTGAAGTTTCTTGTGGTCTTGGGCCGAGCAGTTGCCATACCAGGCTGTGATGTAGCCAGATAGGATGCTTTCTATGGTGCATCTGCAAATGTTGGTGAGAGTTAATGTGGACATGCCGAATTTCCTTAGTTTCCTGAGGAAGTATAGGCGCTGTTGTACTTTCTTGGTTGTAGCGTTGACATGGGTGGACTAGGACAGACTTTTGGTGATGTGTATCCCTAGGAATTTAAGGCTACTAACCATCTCCACCTCGACCCCGTTGATGCTGATAGGGGTGCATACAACACTTTGCTTCCTGAAATCAATGACCAGCTCTTCAGTTTTGCTGACATTGAGGGATAGATTGTTGTCGCTGCACCAGTCCACTAGGTTCTCTATCACCCTCCTGTATTCTGACTCGTCGTTATTCGAGATCCGGCCCACTATGGTCGTATCATCAGCAAACTTGTAGATGGAGTTGGAACCAGATTTTGCCACCATCGTGTGTGCACAGCGAGTATAGAAGGGGGCTAGGTACGCAGCCTTGCGGGGCCCTGGTATTGAGGACTATTGTGGAGGAGGTGTTATTGTTTATTCTTACTGCGGCAACCAAAGAGGAAAGAGTCAAATTGGACCCCTCCGGAAGGCCGCTGCCCTAGACTCGACATGTATGCTCAAGCCGTCAGGAGTAGCGTCAATGCTAGATTCATCAGTCGCATTCACAAGACAGCCCCGAATGTCACCCAAGCACAACGCAATGCCATCCGCGCTCTCAAGGCCAACCGCAGCACCGTCATCAAACCAGCAGACAAAGGAGGGGCCACTGTCATACTGAACAGAACAGACTACTGCAAAGAAGTATACCGACAACTCAACAATCAAAAACACTACAGACAGTTACCCGCAGATCCGACCAAGGAACACATCCGCCAACTTAACAGACTGATCAAGACCTTGGATCCAGATCTTCAGAGCACCCTACGTGCTCTCATCCCACGTACTCCCCGCATTGGAGATCTCTACTGCCTCCCAAAAATACACAAGGCCAACACACCAGGCCGTCCTATCGTTTCAGGCAATGGGACCCTGTGTGAAAACCTCTCTGGCTACATCGAGGGCAACTTAAAACCCATCGTACAAGGTACGCCCAGCTTCTGTCGCGACACGACGGACTTCCTACAGAAACTCAGCACCCATGGTCCAGTTGAACCAGGAACATTCCTCGTCACAATGGACGTCTCGGCACTCTATACCAGCATCCCCCATGACAACGGTATTGCTGCAACAGCCTCAGTACTCAACACCGACAACTGCCAATCTCCAGACGCAATTCTGCAACTCATCCGCTTCATTCTGGATCACAACGTCTTCACCTTCGACAACAAGTTCTTCATCCAGATGCACGGAACACCATGGGGACCAAATTTGCACCCCAATACGCCAACATCTTCATGCACAAGTTTGAACAAGACCTACTCACCGCACAGGACCTTCAACCGACGCTATACACCAGTTACATCGATGACATTTTTTTCCTTTGGACCCACGGCGAAGAATCACTGAAACGACTACACGATGACATCAATAAGTTCCATCCAACCATCTGATTCACCATGCACTACTCTCCAAAATCAGTTGCATTCTTGGATACACTCGTCTCTATCAAGGACGGTCTCCTCAGCACTTGTATAGATCAGGGTCGCCTGACTTGAACGCCTCAGACCTCTCCTTTAGTAGGGAGTCAACCTCGCGATTGTGCCATGGTTTTCCAGTAGCTAGTGGTGTCCCTCAGGGATCAGTGTTGGGCCCACAATTGTTCACAATTTACATAGATGATTTGGAGTTGGGGACCAAGGGCAATGTGTCCCAGTTTGCAGACGACACTAAGATAAGTGGTATAGCAAAAAGTGCAGTGGATACTGGAAGTCTGCAGAGGGATTTGGATAGGCTAAGTGAATGGGCTAGGGTCTGGCAGATGGAATACAATGTTGACAAATGTGAGATTATCCATTTTGGTAGGAATAACAGCAAAAGGGATTATTATTTAAATGATAAAATATTAAAACATGCTGCTGTGCAGAGAGACCTGGGTGTGCTAGTGCATGAGTCGCAAAAAGTTGGTTTACAGGTGCAACAGGTGATTAAGAAGGCAAATGGAATTTTGTCCTTCATTGCTAGAGGGATGGAGTTTAAGACTAGGGAGGTTATGAAATGAAAATGAAATGAAATGAAAATCGCTTATTGTCACAAGTAGGCTTCAAATGAAGTTACTGTGAAAAGCCCCTAGTCACCACATTCCGGCGCCTGTTCGGGGAGGCTGTTACGGGAATCGAACCGTGCTGCTGGCCTGCCTTGGTCTGCTTTCAAAGCCAGCGATTTGGCCCTGTGCTAAACAGCCCCTCTGCTGCAATTGTATAAGGTGTTAGTGAGGCCACACCTGGAGTATTGTGTTCAGTTTTGGTCTCCTTACTTGAGAAGGAACATACTGGCACTGGAGGGTGTGCAGAGGAGATTCACTAGGTTAATCCCAGAGCTGAAGGCGTTGTATTACAAGGCGAGGTTGAGTAGACTGGGACTGTACTCGTTGGAATTTAGAAGGATGAGGGGGGATCTTATAGAAATATATAAAATTATGAAGGGAATAGATAGGATAGATGCGGGCAGGTTGTTTTCACTGGCGGGTGAAAGCAGATCTAGGGGGCATAGCCTCAAAATAAGGGGAAGCAGATTTGGGACTGAGTTTAGGAGGAACTTCTTCACCCAAAGGGTTGTGAATCTATGGAATTCCTTGCCCAGTGAAGCAGTAGAGGCTCCTTCATTAAATGTTTTTAAGATAAAGATAGATAGTTTTTTGAAGAATAAAGGGATTAAGGGTTATGGTGTTCGGGCCGGAAAGTGGAGCTGAGTCCACAAAAGATCAGCCATGATCTCATTGAATGGTGGAGCAAGCTCGAGGGGCCAGATGGCCTACTACTGCTTCTAGTTCTTATGTTCTTATATTTCCGGTTGGGGAACGTACGTACTGCTTTCTTTGGCACGCAGTCATCCACACATTTGCTGATGAAGTCAGTGAAGGTGGTTGCATGCTCATTTAAGTTGGTCACTGAGTTCTTAAATGTGGGCCAGTCCACTGTCTCTAAGCAGTCACGTAGGAGCTCTTCTGTGTCCTCGGACCAGCACTGCACGACCTTCTTCGCTGGATTTTCCTGCTTGAGTGTCTGCTTGTATGCCGGGAGAAGGAGCACCTTCTTATGGTCTGATTTTCCAAAGTGCGGTCGGGGGATGGAACGGTAGGCGCCCTTGATTTTTGAGCAGCAGTGGTCAGGATCGTTGTCGCCCCTGGTGGGACAGGAGATGTGCTGGTGGATTTTTGGCGCTACACTCTTGAGGTTGGCCTTGTTGAAGTTCCCGGCCATGATGAACAAGGCCTCCGGGTGTTCTGTTTCATAGTTGTTTATAACTATGTATTGTTCGTCCAGCGCTTTCTTCACTTCTGCCTGGGGTGGGATGTAGACCGCTGTGATAATGGCTGAAGTGAACTCACGTGGAAGATAATATGGGCGGCATTTCACGGTCAGGTATTCCAGGTCCGGGGAGCAGTAGGTCGCCAGGGTCGCCATGTCCAAGCACCAGGAGGAGTTGCTGAGGAGGCAAACCCCTCCACCCTTGCTTTGCCTGATGACGTGGTGCGGTCCGCACGATGAATTGAGAAGCCTTCGGGTTGTATGGCACAGTCCGGTGAGGCGGGGATGAGCCATGTCTCTGTGAAAAAGATAACACAGCAGTCTCTTACTTCCCTCTGAGAGATAGGTCTGCCGTTAAGTTCATCCAGCTTGTTTACAATCGCTTGGACGTTTGCCAGGAGTATGCTGGGGAGAGGAGTCTTGAAGCCGAATTGCTTCAGTCTCACCTGCAGAACGCCGCATTTCCCTCCTTTCCTCGGTTGGTGGCTGCAGTTGGATGGTCCCGGGATCTGATGTGAGAAGTCTGACTTTGTGGAATGTAGGTGGTTGCATCTGGCGGGAGCCGGGGCACTGGTTACGTTTCCGGGGTCGGATCTGGCAGGATCCTGTGCGCTGGTTGTGGTTTTAGGGTTGCGGGGAGGGGGATTGTTAGCGATCTAGTTGGGTCCCTCCGTACTGCGAACTCGGGAATTCCTTGCGGCGCTTTTGGGTCCTCGTGCGGGGTCTCTGGCATTTCGGGGGTCCGGGGTCGCAGGCAAGGGCTTCCTGAGTCAGGTTGGGCTGGGTCCCGTGTTCTGTTCCCTCCTTGGTTGCTCCTGGGGTAGGGTCTTGGAGTAGGCCCGGCTGGGCCTCCACATGGACTTTTCTTTCCTCCATCTTCAGGTCGGTCGGGTGACTGGGTGGGCCTCTCCGGGTCTGGTCACTGGGCGGGCCTTTCCGGGTTGAGTCAGGCCAGGTCTCGTGGTCGGGGGCCGGATCAGGAGCTCCGGCGACTGGGTCGGGCGGTCTGGGGGCTGGCATCAGTATTTAGGCCGGGTCGGGCACTCCAAGGTCCGGGTCAGGTCCAAATCGATGTCGGGGCCGCACTTCCGGTTTGGGCCTCATCCGCTTCCAGGTTGGGTCGGGTCATCTGGAGTGCAGCCAGGTCAGGTCGAGTCGGATCAAAAGGTCTCCTCCACGGGCCTCAGAGGATCTTCAAACCTGCAAGGTAAGATAAAAGAGAGAGGTTAGTAATAATGTTAGTCTTAGGATTAAATTTTAAAAGATTAATACGATTATAAGATAAGTAAAAAGAGGATTTGCCAAGTACTCATCCAGGTACTTTTTAAAGGATGTGAGGCATCCCGCCTCTACCACTCTCCCAGGCAGTGCATTCCAGACTGTCACCACTCTCTGGGTAAAAAGGTTTTCCCTCAAATCCCCCCTAAACCTCCCACCCCTCACTTTGAAGTTGTGTCCCCTCGTAACTGACCCTTCAACTAAGAGGAACAGCTGCTCCCTAACCATCTGTCCAAGCCCCTCATAATCTTGTACACCTCAATCAGGTCACCCCTCAGTCTTCTCTGCTCCAGAAAAAACAACCCAAGCCTATCTAACCTCTCTTTATAACTTAAATGTTCCATCCCAGGCAACATTCTGGTGAATATTCTCTGTATCCCCTCCAGTGCAATTACATCCTTCTTATAATGTGGAGTTCCAACATTGTGTCCAATCCACAAGCACCTCCTTCGGATGTCTCAGGACGAGAGTCTTTGATGGCCGCAACATCTGTGCTGACATCAAGACTGTTGTATACAAGGAGGTCATCATCCCAACTCTTCTATACGACTCAGGAACTTGGACTACGTACAGACACCATCTCAAGGACCTGGAGAGGTGCAATCAATGTTGTCTGAGATGAATTCTCCGCATCAGCTGGGGGACGGGGGGACGGGACATACACACTAACATCAGCCAAAAGCACCAGCATCGAGGCCATAAACATCCAAACCCAACTCCGCTGGGCCGGCCATGTGCTTAGGAGGTCAGAGTCCAGACTGCCAAAGCAAATCTTCTTTGCCCAGCTCAAAGATGGCTCCCGAACAAGAGGAGGACAAAGGAAGCACTTCGAAGACACCATGAAGTATTACCTCAAGAAATGCAACATAACGTCAGAGCCCAGGAGATCCTTGCTCCGACCTACTTGGCGGAACCTCCTGATTGAAGGGACACAATTCTTCAAGGAATCCCGACAGCAAGAGAAGGCCTGGAAAAGGAGTCTGAGAAAGGATCTCTAGTCCAAGGACCGATTCCACCTCCACAACACCTGCCAAGTGTGCAGTCGAAGATGCGGCTCTAGAATTGGGCTCATCAGCTACGCAAGGTCCCACAGAACCCATGACCAGTAACATGGAGTTTCTTAGGTGGACAATCATACTCGTTAGTGAGTGATCACCGGAGAAGAAGATTGAACTGGGAGAACTCGAGCCCACCTATCGCAATTCCCAGCCCCTGGTGACATTACATAAATACACAGTACGCACATGCATGGCATGCTATCCTGCTTCCATCATAGGTAACATATATACATAAATGCAGTAATCACAGGCATGTTATTCTGCTTCCCATATATACACACAAACTGTAACCATGTGCATCTTTTCCTGCCTGTTTATATATAAACAAGGAGTAACCACAAACATGTTATATTGCTTCCCTATATTATATATATATCGCAGAGGTACTATATATATATGACACAGAATGTAACCACATGCATTTTATCCTGCCTCCCAGTCTCAGATTTATTAACATTTAGCCATATCTATTTGGAGAATCTCCTCAAGTTCATTACAAAACGTTCTAGACTGAGCTGAGTAACAGTTCAGTAGCACCTGAAAATAATCCATAGTTTACATTATCTACATTGTGTACAGCGAGAGAGCTCTCCCACCCTGTTTACTACAATGCAACTGTCCGCTCTCCCACATTTATAAGGCTGCTAGAACACCCTGCAGGGATTCAGAGTTCTGGTAATTAAAGATGGATAGAAACCCATCAAAAAGCAGCTTATCTTCTGTACCACCAGCCATCAGAACACATCCTCCAACCTGTTAGCAGAGTCTTAATCCCACAGAATGAATTGCACTGAATCCATAATGATGTGGACTCTTCAGTCTATTTGCCTAAATCTATTGCGGTTCCTACTGAACTATGATGCATGTGTAAGCGATACAGCTGTGCTCTCAGCCATGTGAGGTAATCAGTAATGAACAGAGACTCCAAAGCAGCCTGGCAAAGTCAATGCAGTGTACACCAGAGGCCTCTTTTTAATGCATAGTCAGAGAACTGATTAAATGGAGTTCTTCCTTGCAGGCAAGCCGGTGCACCTTGCAGATTGAATGTGCATTAACTCATGACTAAAGTCAGGAATGCTAATCTAAACCCTTGCCTGCGTCTTTACAAGGGGAACAGTATTAAAACAGCAGTGCTATTGAGGCATGTGAGGATCACAGCCACTTTGTGGGTTTGCTTAGCCCTGCAGCCCCTCCACCAATCTTGGGGTGATTGTCTATGTATCGCACGGATGTCTAGGTTCAGATGGTGACTGTGAGGTGTCAAAACGTTCGTCATTCTGTTACTTTGATCAATCTGTCGAGGCAGCTGTTATGTCACAACCTGCCAAGCGAATGGTTTCCTTGTTTTTTTTTTAACCTTTTTTACCCTTCACATCATGCCACAAGAAGCTGAGGCTTCTGTCATTTCGGAAACCTGTTTGAAGTCAGTATCAAGCTGGCCCTGGCGGCTTGGCGAGTTAATCCAACGACAAGCTGAGTCACACAGACCAAGAGAGGTAAGAGGTTTCTTTCTCAGCCGGTTGAGAGCCAGATGATGAGAAAGGCACCACAGTTGGCCCTGGTAGAGTGGGTGAAAAGGGGGGAAATTAGCAAGCATTAGCATTAGAGGCTCCTGTTCAACTGAAAGTGAGTGACAACAGGGATGGAGTCAGGTGTGGTATCACGCCCCCCCCCCCACCCCCACCCCCCCCCACCCCCCGGTCATGCTTCCCCACCACCACCCAACCGCGGTAAAAATTGCATGTGCACAATTTTTGTCTCAGGTCTTGGAATTTGTAAAACAGTCACCTTGGGGAGGGATGAGAGCTATTGGAGAAGTTTAAAAAAATCAGAATCGAGTGACATCCATATTCAGTGATGTGCCAGGTAAATGGTGCTGAAATGCCTCATTAATTCTGTTTTAGAGATTCCGGCCTAGAAATCCAACTTTGCAGCGGCCTTTATCAAGACTAACATGACTTCTATACAGTGGACAGAGTGAACTTGAGATTATGCCAGATGTGTACCACCCTCAATGAATTCACCCGAAAATTGACAAAGTGTCATTTTGGGCGAGTTTAGCGAGGTATTTCGTGGTGGCTGTAACGGCAAGATTGCAACTTGTACTCACCTGCACTTGGTGGAAAAAACGAGCCCGTATGTGAATCTCGCCATTCCTGACTCCCTCGCCATCTGATTTGCCTGATTCGCGCCTCAGCTGCTCGGCACTAACAAGGGGGAGCTGCTTTTAAACACTCCCTCAGCACTTAATCCCAGTCAAGACACAAAAAATGGCAGCACGGAGGCCTGCTCCTCACCTTGAGGATGCCAACCTGGCCAGGCTTGTCGACGCCGTGGAAGAGAGGCAGGGCATCCGAGGGGGGTCAGAGACCCAGCAGCAGGGTGAGCAATGCCACCTGGTAGGCAGCGGCAGCTGCAGTGAGTGTGGGCAGCATGACCAGGAGGATCACCATCCAATGTAGAAAGAAGATGAACGACCTCCATTGAGCAACAAGGGTAAGTTACCATCTCTCTCCTGGCATCAGGCCCACCTGCCACCCTTCAATTTCCTAACACCGTCTTCCTTCATCCAGATGACCTTTCTCAAGTGAGTTGCTGATGTTTCACACAATTATCCTTCCCTCTCACTGACCACATGTCCATTGTCTTGCAAAATTACCATCTGATGAGGCCGGGTCATCCGGAGTCGCTAACCCCCCACCACCCAAGAGACCACCTCAGAGGAGAGCTCTGAGGAGAACACTGTCAATGTGTCACAGCTTGCACTCACATCTCCTGCCAGCGCAGAGACACATACGCCGGTGGGTGACACTAGTAGACAGGCTTCAGGGGCACTACCTGAGAGTACCATACAGCTGCTGATGCACTGCTGCTGAGGCGGGAACATGCTTGGGAAATGGCAGTCAGAGGTCTGCTGGATCCCAGGACTCAGCTGGATCCCAACCAGATGTCGAGTCTTCGGACAAGGTTTTCCCCACAGCTGGTGCAGATGACAGGGCACAGACGTGACATTCAGGCGGGGGTGTCAGCGACATCACAGTGACTGCAAGGCCGATTGGAGGAGCCCCAAAGCCTCCAGGTGCAGGAGATGGTGCCAGTGTTGCGTGGCACCCAGGCCGACACCGCAAGGGTGGTGACCACAGTGGAAAACCTGCAGCAGGACACCCGCGCCTGAGTGGTGGTGTCCAAGGCGTTGCTCAGGTGTGACGACCATGACTGCATGACTGAGGGCCTTAACATCTTGTCCCATTTGCTGAGCGACATGTCCCAGACACAAGTAGACATTGCTGAAGGACTCCAGAATCATAGATCGTAGAATTTACAGTGCAGAAGGAGGCCATTTGGCCCATCGGGTCTGCACCGGCCCTTACAAAGAGCACCCGACTCAAGCCCATGTATCTACCCTGTCCCTGTAACCCAGTAACTCCCACTTAACCTTTTTGGACACTAAGGCCAATCCACCTAACCCACACATCTTTGGACTGTGGGAGGCAACCGGAGCACCCGGAGGAAACCCACGCAGACACGAGGAGAACGTGCAGACTCCGCACAGACAGTGACCCGGCTGGGAATCGAACCTGGGATCCTGGAGCTGCGAAGCAACTGTGCTAACCACAATGCTACCGTGCTGCCCACTCACTGAGTGGCCCACGCACTGAGGAACATCACTGAGGGTGTCAACACCATGGTGCAGACAATGGGAAGTATCCAGGATCGGCAGCACCAGATGACTCAGAGGCCTCTGGAGCTCACTCCAGCTGCCCCTCGTGGCGCAGTGGTTAGCGCTGCTGCCTCACGGCGCCGAGGTCCCAGGTTCGATCCCAGCCCTGGTTCACAGTCCATGTGGAGTTTGCACATGCTCCCCGTGTTTGCGTGGGTTTTGCCCCCACAACCCAAAGATGTGCAGGGTACGTGGATTGGCCACGCTAAATTGCTCCTTAATTGGAAAAAATGAATTTGGTACTCTAGATTTATTTAAAAAACCTCCAACTGACCCTCTGTCCCATGGAATTACCCAGTGCCCTACGGGAACCCGCAGGGAGGTGGAAGCGCTGGAGCCCATCCCCGGGCCTTCCACCAAGGAGACTAAGGTGATTTACAGTTCCTCTGAATCTCCCCCTCTTGACACCGGCACATCCAAGAGCAGTGGGCATGGCGATGCCTGTGACACCAGCAAGTCGGCCGAGGCACTCTGGCTCCAGCCCTCCAACGGCCGACCGCCAAGGACATCAAAGGCCACAGGGCACGAAAGCAACAGGCTGTCTTCACCACTGATGTGCAACCTACGGACACACCTAGGCACAGCACTCGACCACGGAGGATCAGAAGAGTGAGGAGCACTGAGTGAACACTGGTGAGGTCAGAATCCATTACTAAAGGAAATGGAAATCTGTCATATTAAAAAGTTTGCCATTAAAATATGTCACACCTGATATATGTGAAGCCTCTGTCACTTTAATCTTCACATCGGGGGGAGAGAGGGGCATTGAGCTGATGGACACAGACTCGTCTCACGAGAATCTCCAGATAATAATAATCTTTATTAATATCACAAATAGGCTTACATTAATGCAACATTGACGTTACTGTGACAATACCCTAGTTGCCACACTCCGGCGCCTGTTCGGGTACACTGAGGGGGAATTCAGAATGTCCAATTCACCTAACAGCACATCTTTCAGTACTTGTGGGAGGAAACCGGAGCACCCGGAGGAAACCCACGCAGACACGGGGAGAATGTGAAGGTTCCGCACAGACAGTGACCCAAGCCGGGAATCGAACCTGGGTCCCTGGTGCTGTGAAGCAACAGTGCTAACCACTGTGCTACTGTGCCGCCCAATGATGAGGGGCTCCCTGGTCCTTCTTGCATATCAGACGCTTTCCCCTGCCTGTCCTCCATCCTCCAGCTCCTCCTCAGGCTCATGTCTGGTCCCTCTTGGTCCTCCTCCTCCTCGTCCAGCATGTCATCCCGCTGCTGTGCCATATCGTGCAGGGCACAGCGGACCATTACAAAGCTGGAGACTCTCTGGGGAGGGTTCTATTGTAGAACCCCACCAGAGTGGTCCAGACAGCGCAACAGCTTTTTGAGCAGCCAGATGCACTGCTTGATGACAGCATGGGTGGCAGTGTGGGCCTAATTGCATCAGGTCTCTGCCTCGGTCTTGGGCCTCCGCACTGGCATCATCAACCTTAGCAGGTATCCATTGTCCCCCACGAGCCAACCCCTCATCCTGGGGGGATCCTCAAAGACAATGGAGATCTCCAAGTGCCTTAGGATGTAGCTGTCATGCACACTCCCAGGATAGCGGATGCACTAGTGCATGATCCTGAGGCGGTGGTCACGCATTCATGGAGTGGAACCTCTTCCTTTTAATATAGGAACTCCCTGATGCCCCAATGCTCGCAGTGCAACATGCATGCCATCAATGGCCCCCTGGACATGGGGCATTCCAGCAATGGCGGTGAATCCTGTAGCCCGGGCATCTTGGTGGGCCTGGTCCCGTCGAAGGTGATGTAGTCCGATGCCCGAGCATACAGAGATCCTTCACCTCCCAGATGCACCTGTAGGCTGATGACTATGATATGCCACACAGGTCCCCGCTCGAGCCCTGGAATGACGAGTGATGTCAAAGTTCAGGGCTGCGATGTCCGGTGGCGGCCATCGAGTGAGCGGTCACACTTTTAGTGGCTCCCGCTCAAGGCGGTATTTTTTGGTATTTTCCAATAGACAAACATTTTGATGGCAAGAGATGCAGAAGTGCCAATAGAAAGTGTTACTCCACTGGTGTGGTGGATGGATCCATGAACTGGGAGTGGTACAAGAAGGAAAGAGCTGCTGGGACAGGAGAGACTTCATGGTGCGCCACAGGATAAGATGGCAGAGGTCAAGGGGGCTGTGCCTGCCTGCTCAGTGGTCAACGGAGCAGCTAGTGGATTTTCTGAATGCAAAGTCAGCCAGCAGAGGAAGGAGGCCCTGGAAGACCTGACCAAAGTGGTGGAACCGATTAAGTCGGGGATTGACGAGAGTGGAGCAGAGGCTGGGGTCCCAGGGCCGGGCGATCTAGAAAGTGGAGGAGGTGGTGAGGGAGCATGAGGATCAGCTTATCTCATTGGTGGCTGAGGTAGGGGTGATGCGGGAGACCCAGTAGAGGCTGAAAGAAAAGGTGGAGGACCTGGAGAATCGCTCCAGAAGACAAAATCTGAGGATCGTGGAGATGCCTGAAGGCATCGAAGGTGCAGAGGCCGGCATGTACATGGCCAAGAGAGGGCCTTTGATAGGCCCCCAGAGGTCGACTGAACACACAGGGTGTTGATGAGGAGACTGCAAGCGGGTGAGCCGTGGTGTGGTTGCACTGTTTTCTCGATAAGGAGAAGATTCTCCGATGGGCGAGGCAAACAAGGAAGTGCACCTGGGAAGGGAATGTGCTGCGGGTGTACCAAGACCTGGTGCAGAGCTGGGAAAGAGAGGACCGGGCTTAACCGGGTCAAGGCTGCCTCTTTAAAAAGGGGGTGAAGTTTGGAGTGTTGTACCAGTCCTGCCTCTGGGTAACTTTCCAGAAGAGGGAATATTATTTTGGCACACCAGAAGAGGCGATGGAGTTCATGAGGAACAATGGACCGACAGGGGAGTGAGGACATTGAACTTCGGAGGAGGTTATGCAAGTGTTTCTTTGTTTGTAGTGTTTCTTTTATTTTGATGGCAGAGTTTTTGGAGCGCAGGCCTTTGTTGGAGGAACATTAAGGGTAAGTGCATCTATTACTGCTTTTTGGGAGAGTATGGATGGGGTGGAGGGGGATCAGGAGGGGTAGGGAGTTTGGAGGCCTTGGATGGGGGCCACTATGCCAGCTGGGCAGGCTAGTTAACGGGAGTGCAGTGGGGGGGTTGTTAGGAGGAGGGGATGGGGTTGATGTTTTGTTTGGGAGTGGCGGGGGGAGGGTTACTGACAAGGGTGTGGTTGATGTGGCACAGTTGGAAAAGGACCGATGACGATGGGCATCCGAGGGCGGGCCTGGAGGGTCGCGTGGCACGGGCTGGGGGCTGGCCCAAAAAGGGATATCGTAGATCGGCAGGGCAAGGGGGTTGGGCGTCCCCCAACCAGGCTAGTCATGTGGAACATGAGGGGGCTGAATGGGCATGGTAATGGTGAGTGGATACTTGGAAGGGTTGCTTTCCGGTGATTCTGGAAAGCATTTACACCCCAAATTGGGATGATGTAGATTTAATGAGGTGAGTGCTGGTGAAGATTCCTTCCTGACCTGGACCCGCACCGGTTGATCATGCGGGGGTAGGATTTTAACACAGTTATTGAGCCAAGCTTGGACTAGTTGAGTCCACGGTCGGTGAAGGTGTCGGTGGTGACAAAGGAGCTGAGGGGTTTATGGAGCAAATAGGGGTGGGGTGGGGGGTGGGTGGACCTGTGGAGGTTTGGGAGGCCGAGGGCGAAGGAATTCTCATACTTCTTCCATGTGCACCAGGTGTACTCCCGGATCAACTTTTTTGTGCTGGAAAAGGCATTGCTGGTAGGGGTGGTCGACTCGGAGTATTCGGCAATCGCGATCTCCGACCTTGCGCCGCACTGGGTGGATTTGCGGCTCCCGCGCCCGCAGTAGAGGCTGTATGTGGGGTTGTTGGCGGATGAGGAGCTGTGCGAGTGGTGAGGGCTGCCATCCAGATACAAAGGAGGTCACAGCCACCATGCTGTGGGAGGGGCTCAAGGCAGTGGTCAGGGGGGAGTTTATCTCAATTTGGGTGGGTAGGGAGAATGCGGAATGGGCGGAGATGGCAAGGCTGGTGGAAGAGATTCTGAGGGTGGACAGAAGGTATTCGGAGTCCCCAGAGGCAGGGCTGCTGAAGGAGAGGCCAAGGCTCCAGATGGGGTCGGATTAGTGTCCACGGGGAAGGCGGACAGGCAGTTACGGTGGGCCAGAGGGGCAGTATATGAATACAGTGAAAAGGTGAGCAGGATGCTGGCCCACCAGTTGAGGAAGCAAGAGGCGGCGGGTGAGATTGGCAGAGTAAAGGACGAGATGGGAAGTAGGTGTTGGGCCCAGTAGGGATGAACGGTGTGTTTGAGATATTTTAAAAGATTATATGAGTCAGCCGGTGGGTGGTGGGAGAGGAAATGCATTGGTTCCTGGACGGGCTGGATAGATAAGGAGTTGGTGCAGGGATTGGGGGCCCCAATCGGGCTGAGGGAGGTGATGGAGAGTATGGGGGCTGTCGTGTTATTCACCCTGGGGTAACACGGACTGCAACAGGATGCAGATGAACTGTAAAGCATAAACCAAACATAGGCGTTGGTTCAATACGATTTATTGAACTTCTGTAACAATGCACACAGCTAGCTGTGGGTTGACACTCTACTACTCTAAGTGTACTAACTCTAGCTTACTAGACCAGACTAGCTCTGATCCACGTGTCGAAGGTGCTGACTGATATATACACCCTGACTGTTGCTACAGTTGTCACCAGTGGAAAGAGGCGGAGTGCTGATGGCTCATGTGTTTTATAGTTGGAAGCCCCCCTCAGGTTAGCCCAGGTTGGCTAACCTGGGTGTCTGTCACTGCCTGTTTTTACCTCATGATGTGTATGGGTGCATATTATGATAGGGGCGATGCAGGCATGGAAGGCCCCAGGACCGGACGGGTTTCCGGTGGAGTTTTATAAAAGTTTGAGGGAACCTGGGGCCGCTGCGGTGAGGGCATGCAACATGGCTACTCAATGTAACTATGATGCCTCCAGAGGGGCAGGAGGTGGTGGTGGTGGTACCGATGAACACGGAGAAGGCGTTTGACTGGGTGGAGTGGGAATATCTATGGGAGGTGCTGGGGCGGTTTGGGTTCGGACAGGGATTTGTGGACTGGGTCCGGCTGCTGTACAAGGCACCAATCACAAGTGTGTGCACGATCCGAGTTAGTGTGGGCTGCATTGGGGTACAGGGCAGGGGTGCCCGCTCTCCCCGTGTTCCTTGCTTTGACAATAAAACCGCTGGCAATGGCAAATAGGCCGGCGGGGTCTGGAGAGGGATTGTGTGGAAGGGGCGCCGGTTTTGAGTGTATGTCCCTACACTGGCGTCGGAACGGTGGCATTTTACGGCAGACAAAATGGTGTAAAATGGCCACCGCTCCTCCGTTTGGCTGGGGGCTAGCATCACCACAGCGTAGAGCACCCGGCTCTAGCTGCCGATACGTCCTGGAGAATTGGCAGGTCCGTTGCACAGCGGCCTGCAGCGGCCACGCCGTGCAACGTGACACTCGCGGACCCAGCCTGCGAAATAGTGCCCCCCGTTTGGCCGGCTTGCGGGCCCCAGACCACCCACCAACAGTGCCCGCAGCCCTTGGCAAAGTCCCCCTGCCCGCGGATCGGCCCTCTCCCAACTTAGTCACCACGCCGAGTTCCCGACGGATGAGAGCACACACGACCTACGCCGTCGGGAACTCGGCCCGTCAGGGGCGGAGCATCGGTGGGGTGGGCCTCAGGCAATGTCTCAGAGAGTACGCTACTTTGGAGGGGGCAGAGCATCGCAGAAGCGGCGTCACCCCCAATTCAGTCGTGAACGGGGATTCTCCAGCCGATCGCCGAATGCGATTTCGGCGTCGGCGACCGGACAATCCCACCCAGGGTCTCGCTGTTCGCAGACTACCTGCTGTTATACATTTTGGACCCTCTGGGTGGAATTGGGGGAATTCTGGGGATTTTGGAGGATTTAGGCTGGTTCTCTGGGTACAAGTTGAACATGGGAGAGAGCGAGGTGTTCCCAATTGAGGTGAGAAGGCAAGAGAGGAGATTCGGGGAGCTGCCATTTAAGGTAGTGGGGGCGAGTTTTAGATACCTAGGCATTCAGGTGACGTGGGGCTGAGTGCAGTTGCACAAGTTGAACTTGACGCGATTGGTGGAGCAGGTGAAGGGGGCCTTTAAAAGGTGGGACGTGCTACCATTGTCTTTGGCAGAGTGGGTGCAGACAGTAAAAATGATGGTGCTGCCAAGGTTTCTGTTCGTGTTTCAGAACCTCCCATTCTTTCTCCTGAAGGCGTTCTTTAAAAAGGTCAATAAGTTGATTTCTGTATCTGTGCGGGTGGGGAAGATCCTGCAGGTCAGGAGGGATTTTATTGAGCGGGGCTGAGATGGATGGCTAGCGTGGCGAATATAATGAACTACTATTAGACGGCGAACAGCACCGTGGTTAGGAAGGGTCGGCTTGGGGGTGGAAGGAGGCGGCTTCTTGTAGAGGAAAGAGCTTTATCGGAGGTTGAAGCTGTTCATTGACTTCTTTAAGGAGGATTGAGGGGTCAGCAAAGAGGGTGGGGAGGGTAAGTGGTGGGGTAAGGGGGTTAAAATGGGGAATGGCAGGTTGGGAGAAGGGGACGATGATGCGGAGCGGGGATGGCAGTGAGTGTTGGTTATTTATAATGTTTTTTTAAAATTTGGAGTAGCCAATTCCTTTTTCCAATTAAGGGGCAATTTAGCGTGGCCAATCCACCTAACCTGCACATCTTTTGGGTTGTGGGGGCGAAACCCACGCAAACACGGGGAGAATGTGTAAACTTCACACGGACAGTGACCCAGAGCCGGGATCGAATCTGTGACCTCGACGCCGTGAGGCAGCAGTGTTAACCACTGTACTACCATGCTGCCCAATTATTTATAATTTTGTATGATTTTTCTTCGGCCTTGGTTTGTTTTTATGAAAATACCTGAATAAAATATTTTTTAAAAACAAAGTTTAAGGCTGCATTGGTCTCATGGCCACAGGGAGCAGGTGCCTTCCTCCTCCACAAAGTGCCAGATCTATGAGGACATGGCACAGATGCCGCACTCTTTCACTGTTGAGACGCAGTCTTAGAATAGAATCTACAGTGTAGAAGGAGGCCATTCGGCCCATCGGTCTGCACTGGCCCTTGGAAAGAGCACCCTATCTTTTTTTAAATAAATTTAGAGTACCCAAACATGTTTCCTCCAATTAAGGCGCAATTTAGCGTGGCCAATCCACCTAACCTGCACATCCTTAGGTTGTGGGGGTGAAACCCACACAGACACTGGGAGAATGTGCAAACTCCACACGGACAGTGACCCAGGGCCAGGATTGGAACCCAAGTCCTCAGCACCGCAGTCCCAGTGCTAAGAGCACCCTACCAGGCTGGCTACTATCAGGCTACTGGAGACCACCAACAAAGAGGTATTTTGGAAAGCAAGTACTTTTCCCTGAATACGAAGCAGAGTGCACTGTTCGCCACTTGAGTGCACTGCCAAAGACCAGTGCCAGTCCCACAGTGACATCGCCCCTATTTAACCTGATCACTACACCTTCCAATATGATCATTTCTCCCCATCCCTCCCTTCAACAAGATATACCTGAGGGCTAGCTATGGCATGGCAGAGGTCCAAATTAAAATCTTCTTCACTGACCGGTTGCCAGGTGTGCCCAATGCTTAAAGGTCACAACTAGGTGGACGTTGGTACAAGCATCTCTGGCTTGGAGGCTTGTTGTATCGTTTGGCAGGTTCATTGGATTTGGATTGTTCTTGAAATCATTTCAACTTGAATGTGTAAATATTCCAGGCTGATTTAGATCATACTGAACAAAGTATTATCGATCGTCCCGAACACAGCAGTAACATTGTTCAATAAGGAAGAGGGTGATAGGAAAAGAAAAGAAATTGGTATTCACAACCTCAGGATCTCTCTAACAGCTTTACAAAAGATCTGTGGTAAGGTGAAATACTTGGGTGTGCTTAAGAATAGGTACTTTCAAGGGTGGCACAATGACACAGTGGTTAGCACTGTTGCCTCATAGCGCTGAGGACCCGGGTTTGATCCTGACCCTGGGTCACTGTCCGTGTGGAGTTTGCACATTGTCCCCGTGGTTGCGTGGGTCTCATCCCCACAATCCAAAGATGTGCAGGGTAGGTGGATTGGCCACGTTAAAGTGCCCCTTAGTTAGAAAAAAAAAAGAATTAGGTACTTTGAATGTAAGAAAAAAGAACAGGTACTTTCACATTAGCGAGAGTCAGCATTTAAACCATTGGTGCAATGAGATGTGATAATCTCACAGCTACTGCCAAAATGTAAGGAAGCCAAGTGCCTGCCATTTTACCTCTTTCGCTTCTGTGAGGTTGACAGATGGAAAATCTCATTACAGTTTTCGTAATTAGTGGTAGTTGAAACACTATGTATCACTGGAAACCGAAAATACCCTAAAGTAAAGAATTTTCGGTTGAATTATCAACCCTGTCCCATCATGGGCATTTGTGGTTTATCCCTTTAAAAAATGATAGACAGACGCTGAGATAGTTTTTTTACACAGACATGCTGCCTCTGTGCATATCCTGACATTTCCCTGCTGTGACGGTAGATGAGTAACTGTTTGTGTGACAGGAGCCACAGCAATGTACTTATTTTGTAAGTACACGATCGACAATCGAGATAGACATCAAGACCCTGATTGAGTGCGTGTCCAAAGCTAATAGTAAAAGCATGCAATCCTGCAGTCATGCTGTATCCAGCTAATCTTTGACGGTCCAGTGGGGTGTCTGGTGATAAACCTCGCTGTGTCCCTAAAATAGGAAGCCTAGTATTTTTGAGTCACGGAGAGTCCACACCGAGTTGTATTAAAGACACGTAGGTTTATTTACAAAGTTATAATATTTACAAAGTTATAATACACAGCTCCCTATTTTGCTGGTAGGGACAGCTGGTTTTCAAACAATCGTGCCAGATTGCCTTCAGTAGTCACAGGATGTGGGATTTTACGCTCTTTGAAGAGACCGGAAAGGTCACTCTCAATCTTGCTTTTTGACTTGAACAGTTTTTCATTGAAGAGCCTGGTCAGCTTCTCTCTCACAACTTGTAGAAGACAGTTATCTTCACCTCGTAGGTCCCGTGTGGTTGGTCATGACAGCCCTCCCCCACCAAAGTCCGAAGGTGCCCCCGGCGGTTGTGGGCAAAGAAGAAGAGGAGGAGGACGCTGTCATGATATTCAGATAAACATCATGGTGCAAACATACATACACACTGATGGACAGATCAACGGACCAATCAATACACACACAACATCACAGCCAATCACAGGCAAGAGCATACACACTATAAAACGGGGAACACGACACTTCCCGCTCATTCCAGCAGGAGACAGCTCAGGGCACAGAGCTCACAGCAAGCCACTCAGACATACACCATGTGCTGAGTGCCACTCCAAGATAGTGTTAGGGCTAGGTCCACAGGTTAGAGGATAATGAACGAACTACAGTAACCAGTTTACAGATGTTGTTATTGTTAGTAATAAAACTGAGTTGTACCATCCGCAACCGTGTTGGTTCGACTATGTAGCAGAGCACCCAACACGACAGACGCCGGGAACTTCTTCGGTGCAGGCAGCGCATTGTGCATCCAAGACGCCAGGCCTGGAGGCAAATACCACGAAGGGGAACGCCGTTTCCTACAGGAACGCCAGGACGGAAGGTGGGCTGGAGGTTGCTGTACAGTCCAATCCGCATCTGAGATCTCAGAAGCCTCATTTTTCATATTGGAATTGAAGAGACGATGACCTAAGCGGCACAATGGTGCAGTGGTTAGCACCGCTGCCTCATGGCACTGAGGACCCGGGGTTCGATCCCGGGTCCGGGTCACTGTCCATGTGGAGTTTGCACATTCTCCCTGTGTCTGCATGGGTTTTGACCCCACAATCCAAACATGTGCAGGGTAGGTGGATTGGCCATGCTAAATTGCCCTTAATTTGGTAAAAAATAATTGGGTACTGTAAATTTATTTGAAAAAAAGAAGAGACGATGGCCTGTATGTCGGCGTCAAGGAATCTTTGGGGCACTAAAATGGGCTGGTCCGGTACAGAGTCCGGTAGACCCAGGACAGGTCACACATCAGGAACCATACGAAGCAGCGGTCTTCGCGGCAGAGTGTGATCCAGATGCCTTTTCACCAGTTGACTGCGAACTTGAATCTGGTAGGAGACAGGTCTTGTCCAACGAAGGACAGTCCCTGAGAACCAGCGAGAACCGTCAGCGAAGTTGCGGATGAATGCCACGTTACCAGGTGCGAATATCCGGGGTAGTCAATGTTGAACAGCACAACTCCCTTGTAAATCCTGGTTATGGTGTACCTTCGCGCCAATATCGGGAAACAGCAAGCCAAGGCAGGTACAAAGACGCCTGGCCATCCGCATTTCAGCTGTGGCAACCCCAGGCACCGCGTGAGGTGTGGTCCGACAGGAGAAGAGGAAACGAGCCAACCTCATATTCATCGAACCCAAAATCTACTTCCGGAGCCCCCGTTTAAACGTTTGCATGGCCAGCTCTGCTGACCCGTTTAACGTTGGGTGGTAAGGGGCAGTAAGCACATCTCGAATCCTATTGGTCTTCAGAAACGCCACCATCCTGTGGATTTCCAACCACTGGGCATGGGCATCTATTAAAAGAAGAAACATCAAGCCCAGGAATGGACCAGAAAGGTCGGTGTGCACTGGAGCCCATGGGCATTCCTGCCACTCCCAGGGATGAAGGGGTATGGCCAAAGGGATCTTTGGGTGCTCCTGGAAAACAGAACACTGCAGAGGCCTCTTCTCGATGTCGGAATACAGGCCCAGGCACGAAACACAGCTCTGCGCCAACATCTTCATTTTGGACATCAAGGTTTCCCGTTGTGAAGGTCTTTCAAGATGAGTTCCTGACCCTTTGCCCGGATACAAGTCACATGCCTCACAGGACAACACCGTCTTCCACACTCAGATTAGATAATTTCGAGGAGAAGGTCCAGAACGATGTTGGCAACCATATACCACAAAATGCCGCACCTTAGCCAGAACGGGGTGCGTCTGCGTCCAGTCACGGACACACGATGTGGTGACTGGCAGGGAGTCCATGAAATTCAACGCAGCGATCATTTTGTCCAACTTGGGGAGGAGCCGGAGCATCGGCAAGTGCAGACTGTTCAGCGCGTCGGCATGCGCAATGTGGAAACGCAGCCGACATCCGAACGTATACTCATAAGCAGATAGCAACAGGGCCCAGCACTGGAATCGTACAGAGGCAATAGACAGGATCGCCTTATCCTCGAGGAAAATACCTACCAAGGGCTTATAGTCAGTACCGATGAAGCAATGGTGACCGTAGATGTATTGATGAAACATTTTCACCCCAAAGATCACCGCCAACCCTCTTTCTCAATCTGCGCGTATTTACATTCTACCGCTGCCAGTGTATGAGATGCAAAAGTGATTAGCAGCTCCATCCAGCATCCAATGGGCTAGGGTGGCCCCTATGCCATAAGGGGACGCATCGCACTTGATGATCAAATGCTTGGCCAGATCATAGTGGGTGAGCACCCCTAAGGACAACAATCGCCATTTGACACACAGAAAAGCCGCTTCCTGGGCAGCGATCCACACCAAGGCCCGGTCCTTCTTAAGGAGCAAGTGCAAATAATAACAATAATAATCTTTTATTGTCACAAGTATGAAGTTACTGTGAAAAGCCCCTATTCGCCACATTCCAGCGCCTGTTCGGGTGAGCAGGTACGGGAATTGAACCTGCGCTGCTGGCCTTGTTCTGCATTACAAACCAGCTGTCTAGCGCTCTGAGCTAAAACGGCCCAAGGAGCCAGTATGGCCGTGAGATTCAGGAAAAATTTCCCTTTGTCATTAACCAATCCTTTAACGAGCAAAGCTCCATGGCATCTTCCAGGCCAGGGGCTCTCCACACTTTGCACGATGCAGGCGGAAGCCATATTCCAAGAAGCGCTGCAACACTGCCTCAATGTTCTCCACATGTTCCTGGTTAGTAGTCCCCATGATCAATACATCATCCAAATACACTGCCACACGCAGCAAGCCCGCAGGATATTCCCCATGACTCGTTGGAAGATCGCAAATGCCGACGACACCCCAAAAGGCAAACGAGTGTTCTCGTAGAGTCCCCTGTGTGTATTTATCGTAATGTACGCGCGGGAGGACTTGTTGAGTTCGAGCTGTAGATATGCATTACTCATATCGAGCTTTGTGAATGAGCATCCACCTGGCCCCTTAGCATACGGGGCACAGGGTAGTGATCCAGCTGGGAAGTGAAATTGACCGTCAGTTTATAATCTCTGCATAAACAAACCGTTCTATCCGGTTTCATGACAGGGACCACCGGTACTTCCCAATCTGCGAAGTGTACGGGTCGAATAATGCCCAATCTCTCCAGCCTGTTGAGATCAGTCTCCACCTTCTCCATGAAGGCCTCGGGTACTGGGTGTACCCGGAAATATTGTGGCAGAGCAGCCTCCGGGTCAACGTGGATCTTGGCCATGGCCTCTTTTATGGTCCCTAAACCAGGCAGGAAGACTTCAGGGTACGTGCCGAGTACCTCGCACAGGCCACCAGACCCACGGGAAGAATGTGCTGCCAGTCCAAGCACAAATGGTGAAAGCAACCGTGGCCGAACAGGCTAGGGCTGTTTCCGTGAACAATAATGAGGGAGGCAAGCGGACTGTCATCGAGAAACCATCGGGGCCGATGTTGTCCCAACAATAAGGGCGGAACGGAGGCAGTGATTAACACTGATCTCTTACAGCTCCAGGGTCCCAGGTTCAATTCCAGCCTCGGTTGACTGTGTGGAGTTTGCACTTTCTCCCCGTGTGTGCGTGGGTTTCATCCGGGCACTCCGGTTTCCTTCCACAGTCCAAAGATGTGCTGGTTAGATGGATTGAACAAAGAACAAAGAACAAAGAAATGTACAGCACAGGAACAGGCCCTTCGGCCCTCCAAGCCCGTGCCGACCATGCTGCCCGACTAAACTACAATCTTCTACACTTCCTGGGTCCGTATCCCTCTATTCCCATCCTATTCATGTATTTGTCAAGATGCCCCTTAAATGTCACTATCGTCCCTGCTTCCACCACCTCCTCCGGTAGCGAGTTCCAGGCATCCACTACCCTCTGCGTAAAAAACTTGCCTCGTACATCTACTCTAAACCTTGCCCCTCTCACCTTAAACCTATGCCCCCTAGTATTTGACCCCTCTACCCCGGGGAAAAGCCTCTGACTATCCACTCTGTCTATGCCCCTCATAATTTTGTAGACCTCGATCAGGTCGCCCCTCAACCTCCTTTGTTCCAGTGAGAACAAACCGAGTTTATTCAACTGCTCCTCATAGCTAATGCCCTCCATACCAGGCAACATTCTGGTAAATCTCTTCTGCACCCTCTCTAAAGCCTCCACATCCTTCTGGTAGTGTGGCGACCAGAATTGAACACTATACTCCAAGTGTGGCCTAATTAAGGTTCTATACAGCTGCAACATGACTTGCCAATTCTTATACTCAATGCCCCGGCCAATGAAGGCAAGCATGCCGTATGCCTTCTTGACTACCTTCTCCACCTGTGTTGCCCCTTTCAGTGACCTGTGGACCTGTACTTCTAGATCTCTCTGACTTTCAATACTCTTGAGGGTTCTACCATTCACTGTATATTCCCTACCTGCATTAGAATCATAGAATCATAGAATCATTAGACCTTCCAAAATGCATTACCTCACATTTGTCTGGATTAAACTCCATCTGCCATCTCTCCGCCCAAGTCTCCAAACAATCTAAATCCTGCTGTATCCTCTCACAGTCCTCATCGCTATCCGCAATTCCACCAACCTTTGTGTCGTCTGCAAACTTACTAATCAGACCAGTTACATTTTCCTCCAAATCATTGAAATATACTACAAACAGCAAAGGTCCCAGCACTGATCCCTGTGGAACACCACTGGTCACAGCCCTCCAATTAGAAAAGCATCCTTCCATTGCTACTCTCTGCCTTCTATGACAGTTCTGTATCCACCTTGCCAGCTCACCCCTGATCCCGTGTGATTTCACCTTTTGTACTAGTCTACCATGAGGGACATTGTCAAAGGCCTTACTGAAGTCCATATAGACAACATCCACTGCCCTACCAGCATCAATCATCTTAGTGACCTCCTCGAAAAACTCTATCAAGTTAGTGAGACACGACCTCCCCTTCGCAAAACCATGCAGCCTCTCACTAATACGTCCATTTGCTTCCAAATGGGAGTAGATCCTGTCTCGAAGAATTCTCTCCAATAATTTCCATACCACTGAAGTAAGGCTCACCTGTAGTTCCCTGGATTATCCTTGCTACCCTTCTTAAACAGAGGAACAACATTGGCTATTCTCCAGTCCTCTGGGACATCACCTGAAGACAGTGAGGATCCAAAGATTTCTGTCAAGGCCTCAGCAATTTCCTCTCCAGCCTCCTTCAGTATTCTGGGGTAGATCCCATCAGGCCCTGGGGACTTATCTACCTTAATATTTTTTAAGACACCCAACACCTCGGGCGTCATTCTCCGACTCCCCGCTGGGTCGGAGAATCGCCGGGGGCTGCCGTGAATCCCTCCCCCGCCGGTTGCCGAAGTCTCCGGCACCGGAGATTCGGCGGGGGCGGGAATCGCGCCGCGCCAGTTGGCGGGCCCCCCCGCTCGATTCTCCGGCCCGAATGGGCCGAAGTCCCGCCGATAAACTGCCTGTCCCGCCGGCGTAAATTAAACCACCTACCTTTCCGGCGGGACAAGGCGGCGCAGGCGGGCTCCGGGGTCCTGGGGGGGCGTGGGGCGATCTGGCCCCGGGGGGGTGCCCCCACGGTGGCCTGGCCCGCGATCGGGGCCCACCGATCCGCGGGCGGGCCTGTGCCGTGGGGGCACATTTCCCTTCCGCCTCCGCCACGGTCTCCACCATGGCGGAGGCGGAAGAGACTCCCTCCACTGCGCATGCGCGGGAAACTGTCAGCGGCCGCTGACGCTCCCGCGCATGCGCCGCCCCGACATGTCATTTCCGCTGGCGGGGCAACAAAGGCCGTTTCCGCCAGCTGGCGGGGCGGAAATTCCTCCGGCGTCGGCCTAGCCCCTCAATGTTGGGGCTCGGCCCCCAAACATTCCGCGCCTTTAGGGCGGCGCGATGCCCGTCTGATTGGCGCCGTTTTGGGCGCCAGTCGGCGGACATCGCGCCGTTTCGGGAGAATTTCGCCCCTCGTCTTTTTGGATCTCAATGTGACCCAGGCTATCGACACACCCTTCTCCAGACTCAACATCTACCAATTCCTTCTCTTTGGTGAATACTGATGCAAAGTATTCATTTAGTACCTCGCCCATTTCCTGTGGCTCCGCACATAGATTCCTTTGCTTATCCTTCAGTGGGCCAACCCTTTCCCTGGCTACCCTCTTGCTTTTTATGTACGTGTAAAAAGCCTTGGGATTTTCCATAACCCCATTTGCCAATGACTTTTCGTGACCCCTTCTAGCCCTCCTGACTCCTTGCTTAAGTTCTTTCCTACTTTCCTTATATTCCACACAGGCTTCGTCTGTTCCCAGCCATTTAGCCCTGCCAAATGCCTCCTTTTCCTTTTTGACCAGGCCTACAATATCTCTCATTATCCAAGGTTCCCGAAAATTGCCGTATTTATCCTTCTTCCTCTTAGGAACATGCCAGTCCTGAATTCCTTTCAACTGACCACTTGAAAGCCTCCCACATGTCAGATGTTGATTTGCACTCAAACATCCGCCCCCAATCAATGTTCTTCAGTTCCCGCCTAATATTGTTATAATTAGCCTTCCCTGAATTTAGCACATTCATCCTAGGACCACTCTTATCCTTGTCCACCAGCACTTTAAAACTTACTGAATTGTGGTCACTGTTCCCGAAATGCTCCCCTACTGAAACTTCTACCACCTGGCCGGGCCCATTCCCCAATACCAGGTCCAGTACCGCCCCTTCCCTAGTTGGACTGTCTACACATTGTTTTAAGAAGCCCTCCTGGATGCTCCTTACAAACTCTGCCCCGTCTAAGCCCCTGGCACTAAGTGAGTCCCAGTCAATATTGGGGAAGTTGAAGTCTCCCATCACCACAACCCTGTTGTTTTTACTCTTTTCCAAAATCTGTCTACCTATCTGCTCCTCTATCTCCCGCTGGCTGTTGGGAGGCCTGTAGTAAACCCCCAACATTGTGACTGCACCCTTCTTATTCCTGATCTCTAACCATATAGCCTCACTGCCCTCTGTGGTGTCCTCCCGTAGTACAGCTGTGATATTCTCCCTAACCAGTAGCGCAACTCCGCCACCCCTTTTACATCCCCCTCTATCCCGCCTGAAACATCTAAATCCTGGAACGTTTAGCTGCCAATCCTGCCCTTCCCTCAACCAGGTCTCTGTAATGGCAACAACATCATAGTTCCAAGTACTAATCCAAGCTCTAAGTTCATCTGCCTTACCCGTAATGCTCCTTGCATTAAAACATATGCACTTCAGGCCACCAGACCCGCTGTGGTCAGCAACTTCTCCCTGTCTGCTCTGCCTCAGAGCCACACTGTCCCTATTCCCTAGTTCTCCCTCAATGGTCTCACCTTCTGACATATTGCTCCCGTACCCACCCCCCTGCCATACTAGTTTAAACCCTCCCGTGTGACACTAGCAATCCTCGCGGCCAGGATATTTATGCCTCTCCAGTTTAGATGCAACCCGTCCTTCTTATGTAGGTCACACCTGCCCCGGAAGAGCTCCCAGTGGTCCAGATAACGGAAACCCTCCCTCCTACACCAGCTGTTTAGCCACGTGTTTAGCTGCTCTATCTTCCTATTTCTAGCCTCACTGGCACGTGGCACAGGGAGTAATCCTGAGATTACAACCCTAGAGGTCCTGTCTTTTAACTTACTGCCTAGCTACCTGAACTCCTGCTGCAGGACCTCATGCCCCTTCCTGCCTATGTCGTTAGTACCAATATTTACAACGACCTCTGCCTGTTTGCCCTCCCCCTTCAGGATGCCCTCTACCCGTTCGGAGACATCCTGGACCCTGGCACCAGGGAGGCAACATACCATCCTGGAATCTCTTTCACGTCCACAGAAGTGCCTATCTGTGCCCCTGACTATAGAGTCCCCTATTACTATTGCTCTTCTGCACTCTGACCCTCCCTTCAGAACATCAGAGCCAGCCGTGGTGCCACTGCTCTGGCTGCTGCTGTTTTCCCCTGATAGGCTATCCCCCCCGACAGTATCCAAAGGGGTATACCTGTTCGAGAGGGGGACAACCACAGGGGATCCCTGCACTGACTAACTGCCCTTTCCGGTGGTCACCCATTTCTCTGCCTGCACCTTGGGTGTGACCACATTTATATAACTGCGATCTATGGCGCTTTCCGCCACCTGCATGCTCCTAAGTGCATCCAATTGCTGCTCCAACCGAACCATGCAGTCTGTGAGGAGCTCCAGTTGGGTGCACTTTCTGCAGATGAAGCCATCCGGGACGCTGGAAGCCTCCCGGACCTGCCACATCTTACAGTCAGAGCACTGCACCCCTCTAACTGACATTACGTCAATTAATTAGTAAATTAAAATTAAAAGGTTTTTTTAAAAATGTTTTTAAATTTACTGTTAACTATCTGTTTCCTAGCACTAGATTTCTAATATAAATGTGAAAGCTAAACATAGTACTCTCCGATCTCTGGCTTAGATACCCCTCTAAATTATAATTAAGTAATTATGTTTAATTAGTTACCAATGCTTAAGTTTTTTAATTTAGTGTAGATTCCCAACCAGCCACTCAAGTCACAGCTTTTCTGTGATGCCACTTCTGTTTCCCCCCCACACACACAATTTGAAAAAGGTATAAAAGTAAAAATGAGTAAAAATCACTTACTCACCTTCTTACCTTCTGAGGGTCTTAGATGTTCTCAGGTTCTCTCCCTGCCAGAGACTGCTCCTCCATCCCCCGAACGGCTCCCGAAACTAGGCCGTGATTTTTTAAATCTCCGCTCCGAATTGCAGCTCCCGCGCTTTTTAAATCTCCCGGCTCTCTCTCCTCCCGCGCTGTTTTCACTGTCCCGGCTCTCTCTCCTCCCGCGCTGTTTTCACTGTCCCGGCTCTCTCTCCTCCCGCGCTGTTTTCACTGTCCCGGCTCTCTCTCCTCCCGCGCTGTTTTCACTGTCCCAGCTCTCTCTCCTCCCGCGCTGTTTTCGCTGTCCCGGCTCTCTCTCCTCCCGCGCTGTTTTCACTGTCCTGGCTCTCTTTCCTCCCACGCTGTTTTCACTGTCCTGGCTCTCTCTCCTCCCGCGCTGTTTTCACTGTCACGGCTCTCTCTCCTCCCGCGCTGTTTTCACTGTCCCGACTCTCTCTCCTCCCGCGCTGTTTTCACTGTCCCGGCTCTTTCTCCTCTCGTGCTGTTTTCACTGCCCCGGCTCTCTCTCCTCCCGCGCTGTTTTCACTGTCCCGGCTCTCTCGCCTCCCGCGCTGTTTTCACTGTCCCGGCTCTCTCTCCTCCCGTGCTGTTTTCACTGTCCCGGCTCTCTCTCCTCCCGCGCTGTTTTCACTATGATGACGGCCATGATAAATTACCCCTTTGTGTCCAAAATATTAGGTGGGGTTACTGGGTTGCGGGTACAGGGTGGAGACATGGGCTTAAAAATAGGGTGCTCTTTCTAAGGACCGGTGCAAACTCAATGGGCTGAATGGCCTCCTTCAGCACTGTAAATTGTATGATTCTATGAATCTATGAATATTCAGTTACTTCCCTGTATACGTAGCCAACTGGGCCGTTGTATCCATTAAGGTCAAAGTCTGTGCGCCACACTTTATGCAGTCAAAGGTGCTCCATGCCTCCGCAGAAACTGCCGCCCTGTACACAACTCCATGTTTAATATTTGCTGTTCACTGCACGGGAGCCACACGGGGCGCTGCCACACAATTGAACTGCGCGGCCTTCGTCTGGCTCATCCAGATGAAAGGCCCAGTCCCGAGGTGCATGCCTACCTCTTCTGGGACACCAGGATTGCAGGTGCCCTCTCTGTCGGTGCTCGCACCTGGGCCAGCGGCCGCATGCTGCACATGGAACCGAATCACCCTCAGCAGAATTCGGGGACGCTTCCCACCATGACGGCCTGGCTTGTCACTTCGGTGGTCTAACTGGGTCGGGGGAGCTGCGCAGGATGGACCACACACTCGGGCGTTCACTCCTTCCCCTGTATTTCCTGCACACCACATTCAACACTCTCTCAGGACAAGGAGAGCTGTCGCACTTGTTGAAGATCCAGGGAGCGTTCAGCCAAGAGCTTTCACTCTGTTTCCACATTGTTTATACCGCAGACTAGACAATCACGCAGCATCTCAGATAAAGCAGTACCACACTCACAGAACTCATCAGTTTTTCGTAGCCAGGTCACAGTCTGAGTGGCCGAATCACCTGGGGATCTTTCCGCTATGCTGAAACAATACTGCTGAACGATAACCGACGGCGGCGGGTTGAAATGCAGACCCACAACAGTGGTGAACTGGGCGAAGGTGTTTAGCATCGGAAGCCGCCGGGTTTGTAAGTCTCGGAATTACCCCATACGTTCAATGCGTTATGACATCAGTGATGGTGATACCAATCGGATTCTTCGAACAATACCAACTAATTACTTCAAATGCACTTTCACAAGTAACCACTTTGGAATTACATCCAGTGACAACGATTTATTTTTTCTACAAATGGAAGAAATGGCAATAATCGCACCAAATCCAAATGTATCCATTTTAATTCCCTTTTGCAAATTAAACAGTGCATGAAAATGAGCTCGCATTTGGCTTCAGGGAGAAACATCCTCGAGAACCAAAGTAAATCAGAACCACAGAATTGTTAGAGTGCAGAAGGAGGCCATTCAGCCCATCGTGTCCACATTTGCTCTCTAAATGAGTAATTCATTTGGAGTCATTGCCCCACCTTACCGCCGTGTGGTGATTGCCCCTCTAAGAGCAACACAGCAGAGTAAGGGTCACCCGACCTGGGGGACCAATGGGGAGTCAGAATGGGGAAGTCCCTGAACGTGTATCATTCCATCCCATAACCCTGCACATTCTTCTTTTGCAGAGGCGGCACGGTGGCACAGTGGTTAGCACTGCTGCCTCATGCCACCGAGGACCTGGGTTCGACCTAGGAGTACAGGTCCACAGGTCACTGAAAGGGGGAACACAGGTGGAGAAGGTAGTCAAGAAGGCATACGGCATGCTTGCCTTCATTGGCCGGGGCATTGAGTATAAGAATTGGCAAGTCATGTTGCAGCTGTATAGAACCTTAGTTAGGCCACACTTGGAGTATAGTGTTCAATTCTGGTCGCCACACTACCAGAAGGATGTGGAGGCTTTAGAGAGGGTGCAGAAGAGATTTACCAGAATGTTGCCTGGTATGGAGGGCATTAGCTATGAGGAGCGGTTGAATAAACTCGGATTGTTCTCACTGGAACGAAGGAGGTTGAGGGGCGACCTGATAGAGGTCTACAAAATTATGAGGGGCATAGACAGAGTGGATAGTCAGAGGCTTTTCCCCGGGGTAGAGGGGTCAATTACTAGGGGGCATAGGTTTAAGGTGAGAGGGGCAAGGTTTAGAGTAGATGTACGAGGCAAGTTTTTTATGCAGAGGGTAGTGGGTGCCTGGAACTCGCTACCGGAGGAGGTGGTGGAAGCAGGGACGATAGTGACATTTAAGGGGCATCTTGACAAATACATGAATAGGATGGGAATAGAGGGATACGGACCCAGGAAGTGTAGAAGATTGTAGTTTAGTCGGGCAGCATGGTCGGCACGGGCTTGGAGGGCTAAAGGGCCTGTTCCTGTGCTGTACATTTCTTTGTTCTTTGTTCTTTGTTCTGATCCCAGCCCCAGGTCACTGTCCGTGTGGAGTTTGCACATTCTCCCCGTATCTGCGTGGGTCTCACCCCCACAACCTAAATGTGTGCAGGGTAGGTGGATTGGCCATGCTAAATTGCCCCTTAATAGGAAAAATAAAATTTAAAAATCCTTCTTTTTCAGAAAACAGTCTAATTTATTTTTGAATGCTTCGCTTGAGCCAGCCCCCAGATAGGAGTGGATCCCAAAACTGTTGGGTAAAGCTATTAGGAATCTTCGGCAAGAGTGGCACAGTGGTTAGCACTGCTGTCTCATCACGCTGAGGACTCAGGTTGAATCTCGGCCATGGGTCACTGTCCGTGTGGAGTTTGCGCATCCTTCCCATGTTTGCGTGGGTCTCACCCGCACAACACAAAGATATGCAGGGGAGGTGGATTGGCCACGCTAAATTGCACCTTAATTGGGAAAAAAATGAATTGGGTCCTCAAAATTTATTTTTAAAAAGGAATCTTCGGTGGAATTCTCTGTTCCTGAGACAAGTGTTGACGCTGGGGCAGGATTTGTGGACTTCTATGACAGCAAAACTAGTGCCGCACCCGGGCCGCTTCAGCGACTGGAGTGGCATCACCGGCGCCACATGGAGCACAATCGATTCTAATGAGAAATGGTGCGGGATTCGCCGATTTTGCGATTGACACTCAGGAGGCTGACAAGCTGCAGCAACATATACACACTGCACTCCCCACACGCACCATCCCAGTCAACAAGATGGTAACGAAGAGAGCGGCACCTCGTTTTACAGACGCTGAGCTTGAGACCCTGCTGAGTGCCATGGATGAAAGACAGGCGACCCTGTTCCATGGCCTGGGAGGCTGCCAGCCACTGCCGTTCACCATACCTGGGCGCAGGTGGCAGAGGCCATAAGCGCCATGAGCAACACCATCTGGACAGGCCAGCAATGAAGCAAAAAAACTGCACAACCTCCGCAGGGCGGCCAGGGGAAGTAGGTAGCACTGTGCCCTAGCACCAAAGTCTATCCAACACACCCGTAACCCTACCGCCTCCCCCCTCCCCCCCCCCACACCCCCCCCCCACCCCACCCCCAGCAGGATGACAGCTGAACCCCCACCCTGCACCACATGCCAGCACCCATATTGGCTGCCATGGCCGGGTGCCATGACCGCTGAAGCGACCAGCTACCCAGCCCCTGGGCTGCATGCATTTGGGCTGTCCCCACCTCCCTCCCCCCCCGCCCTGGGAGAAGGCCGCCTATTGCCGGCTGGGAGCGGGAGAAGGCTGAAGGGAGACTGCTGGACCTGCGGCCCCTCACCGCGGCCGAACACTGGGCCCTGAACGTGATCAGCCTCCCCGAGGAAAGAGCAGTTGCCGGGGGGGACATCAGGCGAGGAAGTGAGACCCTGCTGAGTTGGGTTTCACCATGCCACATGTGTCACCCAACCTCGCCCTCCTCTCACTCTCACACCACCCTCACTCCCACACCACCCTCACTCCCACACCATCCTCACCCCACACCACCCCCACACCCGGACCACACTCTCCCCCACCATCCCTACCCCCCTCCCTGCCCATGACCTAATCATGCATGTTGTCTTGTTGCAGGACCTGCTGGTGATGGGGTGGGGCCTTCTGGTGTCCTCTCACAGGCAGCCATATGCCAGAGCCACCTGGACATTGCAGCGGTGCCCTGTGTGTGGCCCAGTCATCACAGGCCACGGCTTAGAGCATCAGCGGCATTGCCCAGGCACTGGCCTATGTGGCACAGACACAGAGGAAGGTGGCCCAGTCCCAGAGGGAGATGGCACAGTGATTGGCTGATGTGGCACAGTCCCAGGAGGTAGTTGCACAGCCATAGTGTGATGTGCTGCAGTCCCAGGTGGAGATGGTCCACTCCCTGTGCTCCATGGCCATGAGCATGGAGACCCTGGTCGAGATGGCAGAGGGCCTCCTGTTCTGGCAGCGCAGCTGGTGGGGAGCCTCAGGCGATGGCTCCGCTTGCACCCCCATCCCATGGAGTAGTCCGGGGCCATCAGGCACCCAAGGGAGGAGAAGATGATAGGGCCTGTGCCAGTAACTCCCATAGGGGAGGACCCCCCCCCCCCTCCGCACTCCTGTCCATGGTGCATCTGTGGGCAGCTGGCAGAACAGGGCGGCAACATATCACCGGGACACCTGAGCAGCAGCCGGGCCCATCCAGGCCCTGTCGCCCAAGAAGACGCCCGCTAATGGGGACCCAGGTCTCAGGGCGGGAATCACAGCAGGCCGCCTCCAGTCCTGAATTACCAATTGGAGATTCAACTAGGCATAGGGTTAGGGCCTCATGGCCAGAAAGTGAGACCAGTTAAGGTGCAGGGCATAGTTTCGTGATCGGGGCTAGGTCACAAGGCGCTGTGCACACTGCAATCGGACACAGACGCGCATGATCCTCATGTGATGGTGACATACCAGCTTTACATTCAACGAGAGGAACCCCTTTCGGTTGGTGGACAGTGGCCTGTCATCTGCAGGTTCCCGTAGGGCGATGTGCGTCCCATCGATCACCCCCTGGACCCGGGTCATCCCGGCAATGGTGGCGAATCCCGCTGCCTGGGCATCCTGGTGGGCTCAGCCCGCATTGAAATGGATGTATTGTGCTGACTGGGCATACAGGGCCTCTGTGACGGTGCGGATGCACCTGTGCACCCAGCTCTGGGAGATCCCAGACAGATCCTCACTCGGCGACTTGAAGGAAACAATGACGTATATGTTCAGGGCGAGCGTCACCTTGATGGCCCCCGGGAACGGATGTCCTCTCCCAGATGTCCTGCCAGATGCACCATGAGCTAATAGATTTGTCTTCCTGTCCCCCTGCTCAGCCGGAGTCTTCAACGGCATAGCCAGTCCTGAAGGTCCTTGAATAACGGGCGCTGCCAGTACACCCGAGGCCTCATGCGACATCTCCTCTGCACCTCCTCCTCCTCGGACTGTTGCGTGGCGACTCTCCATCCTGAGCGACTGCCTCCTGTTCCTCTGGGCAGGCTCCGCTGCTGCAGCTTCCTCCTCCTCAAGCAGCTGCAGCTCGTACAGCCACAGGGCATCCCCCAGGGCTGCTGCGATGAAGAGGAAGGCCACCATTGCTGGTTGTATTCCAATTTCCATTGTCTGTAGGGGTGAAAAGCCAACATGTTAGCATGCTGAGTACCCCCATGCCCAAAAAGATCCACCAGGCTACACGATGAACCCAGTGGCACTGCAGACTCCACCCTCGCACCCCTGGCCCCGTTGGTGCTTGCCACCGTGGGGGCCCCTGGTCCTGGCACACATCCCTGCAGCCAGCGATACGCTCCGCGACCCCTGACCGGTGCCCCCCTGTTGGGCCACTGTGAGCGTCCTCCTTGAGTGGGCTGGGTGATTCCCTGCCGGTGGGTGGCCGCTAGTTGGGGGGGGGGGGGGGGGGTGGAATGGCAGAGGGTGGGGTTCGGGGGTGGTGGGGTGGGAGAGTGGGGGTGTGCTGGGGTGTGGAAGTGGCAGCACCCATACAGCCGGTGTCACTCTTCAGTACCAGGGGCCAAGGTGGGTGATCAGTGGTTGCGCAGCAAGCTGGCTGCCTTGTGGGACGCAGCAATGGGCACCGCCCCAGTCCCATGCGAGATCACGCCAGCCCCTCATCACACCCCGGCCCCTGCCAGTGTCAGGACTGGCAGCCCACAGTCGCGCCTCTCTGTGGCCTAGCTCCTCTCTCCCTGATCAGCCATGGCGCCTGTTTCTCGCTTTTTAAACGCACAAGTGCACCTTGCCATCGGGAGTTCCCCCAGTGGAGGCAGAGAATCATGGAGGCCCCGGAGAATACCGGGTCAGGCGCACTAATGATATACCAACAGCGTTTACTGTACGTGCGGAATGGAACACATTGACGTCGCTGTCGAGGCACCGGACAATTGCAATTTGCCGGGAAACCAGTGCCTGCCACGATTTTGGCGTCAAAACCGATTCTCTGCCCAATTGCGTTTCCTGACTCTGGCGTCGGCCGATGGAGAATCCCACGCATCTTGCATTTAAAAAGCGTTTTTCACGACGGTCGGACATCTTAATGTGCTTTATAACCGATGAAGCACTTAGTAGTCTTAATGTAAGACAGAGGCCTGAACTGGAGGAGTACCGAGATCTCAGTGAGCCGTTGGGTTGGAGGGTGTTTCATAGAGTAAAATCTAGCTTGAATTATACATTTACCTGTGAAGAAGGGAAAAAGACCTGTGAAATTAATAAAGGAAAATCGCTAATTCTATTCTACACTTAAACAATACAAAAGGAATCATTTTTGATCCAATTACTGTATTAATTGTACATGAAATTCATATAATTAAGAGTACCCTCAGCAGAATGACAAAATTTAAATCATGTTAACAATGAAAAGACGCATCTTCATTAGTTGATGCGAAATTTTGCAGTACATTAGTGACCATTACAAACTCCAGACATAGACTAGAATCACCTTGGCCTTGTTCATTTTAGCATGGTAAACCTGGTCAGTCATTCAGAGTTTTGACCATTAATACTAAATGGAGTCAAGGCCACAACAATGCCCTTAAGGAGCTCATTTTTGATAGGGGGCAACATTTTACAATACTCCGCCAGTGGGTTTGCCAGTGGGGAAGTCAATAAAAGATGGCCTTCTGACTAGGCTTCCATCCATAAATAAATTGATAAATTAAACAAAAAGGATGAACTTACAGGGAAACGGAAAACCTCTTTTGTTTACAGAAGGACTATTTTCACACAGTCAGAAGGGTTGGTTCCTCTCCCGTTAGGTTTGAACTAGTCGGGGTGGCATGGTGGCGCAGTGGTTAGCACTGCTGCCTCATGGCACCGAGGACCTGGGTTCAATCCCATCCCCGGTCACTGTCCGTGTGGAGTTTGGACATTCCCCTGTATCTGCGTGGATGTCACCTCCACAACACAAAGGTTTACAGGGCACGTGAATTGGTCATGCTAAATTGCCGCTTAATTGGAAACTAAGAATTAGGTACTCTAAATCTTATTTTTCCTTTCTTTTAACCCAATTAATTTTTTCCAATTAAGGGGCAATTTAGCGTGGCCAATCCACCTAGCCTGCGCATCTTTGGATTGTGGGGGCGAAACCCACGCAAACACGGGGAAAATGTGCAAACTCCACACAGACAGTGACCCAGGGTCGGGATTGAACCTGGGACCTTGGCACCATGAGACAGCAGTGCTAGCCCCTGCACCATCCTGCTGTCCTTTAGGTACTCTAAATTTAAAAAAGGTTTGAACCAGTTGATGAAATATTTGAACCAGCCCCAATATATCTAACTGACATTCCACTGGAAAGTCTTGAAAAGCCCAAACATTAATCCTGGAAAACTAGAGCTGAACCTCTGCCACAGGCCAACTTTTCTAAAATGTATCGCCTATTCAGCATGATTCCTTCCCATTTTTGTGGTCACAGGTTGTTTGGATGTCGTTCATCAAATACCAAATAAATCTTACAATATATGTCCACTATTTGAAGGTTTGTCGGAAATCAAGGTTTTGCTCATTAAGCTTGTGGTTTCCCATAGATTTTCTATGTGATTTTGGACTGTAACTTCCTGCCATTTGAGCAGCTGTAATAATGGTGAACCATAGAATTCCTACAGTGCAGAAGGTGATCATTTGGCCGATCAACTTTTCACTGGCCTCTGAAAGAGCACCGACCGAGGCCCACTCCTCCGTCCTATCCCAAAACCACATAGCCCCACCTAACCTGCCAATCGGTTGGTACTGTCATGATATCCACATCAGCATATCATGGTGCAATCACACACACACTGATGGACAGGCAGTTGGACCAACCAGCACACACATAACATCACAGTCAATCACCAGTGAGAGCACACGCACTATAAAAGAGGAAACACCACAGTTCCCGCTCATTCTACCAGGAGATAGCTCAGAGCCCAGAGCTCACAGCGTGCCACTCAGACATAGACCATGTGCTGAGTGCCTCACTAAGATAGTGATAGGGCTGGGTCCACAGGTTAGCTGGTGAAGCACGTACCCAAGCCAGCAGTTAGTAGTTGCCGTTCTTCAGACAATAAAACAGAGTTGTACCATCTACAGCCGTGTTGGATCATTTGTGCATCAAAACACCCAACACGACAGGTACTAGGGGCCAATCCTCCTAACTTTCACACCTTTGTACCGTGGGAGGGAACTGGAGCACCCAGAGGAAACTCATGCTGACACGGGGAGAAAGTGCAACTCCACACAGACACCCAAGGCCGGAATTGAACCCAGGTTCCTGGCGCTGTGAGGCAGCAGTGCTTTTTTAAAATAAATTCAGAATACCCAATTATGTTTTCCAATCAAGGAGCAATTTAGCGTGGCCAATCCACCTAACCTACACATCATTGGGTTGTAGGGGTGAAACCCACGCAGACATGGGAAGAATATACAAACTCCACACAGAGAGTGACTCGGGGCCGGGATCGAATCCAAGCCCTCAGCTCCATAGGCAGCAGTGCTAACCACTGCGTCACCATGCCGCCCTATTTTAAAAAAATAAATTTAAGGTACCCAATTTGGTTTTTTTTCCAATTAAGGGGCAATTTAGCGTGGCCAATTCACCTACTCTGCACATCTTTTAGGGTTGTGGGGGTGAGACCCGCGCAGACACGGGGAGAATGTGCAAACTTCTCACGGACAGTGACCTGGGCAGGGATCGAACCTGGGACCTCAGCTGTGCCATTGTGTAGCCCCAAGGCAAGCATTTGTGTACATCCTTATCCAATCAGATTGCAAAATTATTAATGAGCAGTGCAATGTCGGAACGAAGAAGAATCAGTTGGAATATTGAATTCCATGTCAGATCAGGTACAGAAAGCGAAACAAAGAGAGGGGTAGAAAGATGAGATCAAGAGAGAGAAAAATAAATAAACCAAAAAAGTTAAAACTTTTCTCAAATCTCTAGCAACAATTTGTATTTTTTAAATTAATTAATGGGATGTGGGTTTCACTGGCTGGGTCAGCATTTGTTGCTCAGCCCGAACTGCCCTTGAACTGAGTGACTTCCTGAACCACTACAGAGGGCATTTTTAAGAGCCAACCACACTGTTGTGGATCCGGAGTCACATGTAGGCCAGACCAAGTAAGGACGACAGATTTCCTTCCCTAAAGAACATCAATTAACCTGATGGGTTTTTGAGACAAAGTTCCATGGCCGTCATTAGACGGTTATTAGAAGGTTAATTCAAGAATTTGAATTCTTGAATTCAAATTTCACCATCTGCCATGGTGGGATTCGGACCCTGGTCCCCAGAGCATGACCCTGGGTATCTCGTTTACTATTCTAGTGGCAATGCCACTATACAACCGCCTCCCCAATTTGGCGCCTTTAATAAAGTAAAACATCCAAAACGTCTTACAGAAGCACCAAAACTATACTTAACACTGAACCGTGTACAGAGGAGGTATAGGGCAGATGGCCAAAGAAATAGGTTTTAAGTAGTGTCTTAAAGGGGGGAAGGGAGGCAGATAGGATTAGGGAGGAGTTTCAGAGGTTAGGGACAACTGAGGGCACTATTGTTTAATTGAAATTAGTGATTGGCAGCGATTGAAATCATGAATGTACAAGAGGCCAGAATTGGAGTAGCGCAGTCAGCTCGGAGGGCTGGAGGAGGTTACAGGCTGTTGTCAGGGAGAGCAATGGAGTTGATGGTTAGTGTTTGTAACGGGAACAACGACAATGGCTTTGGTCTTCCCAATACTTCACTGGAGGAAACTTTTCCTCATCTGGTACTGGATTCGGGATAACACCTTCGAGGTAATAATTAAAAGCTAAGATAATTAAATTCTATGCTTGTACAAGTTAATTTTCAGTGTCAGAGAGGCTATTTCACAGTAATTAGGAACTACAACATTTAAACATTTGCCTTTTTTATTGAGTTGAGTGTGTTTATATATCACTCAAGAATCCGAATGTCTCACTGTTCCCGGTGCTTCTCAAAGAGATACGAGTATAATGCAACTTCGAGGATAACAGGACATTTCAGTAGCTAGTGTTTGCTGTCCAATTTGCACTTTAATATAGTGAGAGTGTAGTTTCGCTGTAGTTCTACAGCAAAATTTATCCCATTCTCCCCATCTAAGTCCTGCAAATCGAGAAATATGTCCTGGTAGATAATAAGCTGAAATACAGATAGTGGAATGTGTCAGTTGGTCTGGATGCCTCCTAAATCAAAATGGCAGCTTCGAGGCTCTGCATCCATCTCTTCCTGTCACCAACAAGCAGCCGTCCCATTGCCTTGTCTGCTTGTGTTTCAATAATTCTTCATGAAATACATGTTGCAGGCCTGTCAATGAAATACATTAATCACTAAGTCCAGGGAAAAAATCTTTGAGACACTGCAGTTATGAAATGCAAATGGCCAAAACCTTGGCGAAAAGCTAAAACTACAGTGAGATCACACTCTGACACCCTGTAAAAGGGATACAATTCATGGGCGAAATTCTCGGGAAACGGCGCGATGTCCGCCGACCGGCACCCAAAACGGCGCAAATCAGTTGGGCATCGCGCCGCGCGAAAGGTGCGGAATGCTACGCATCTTGGGGGGCTGAGCCCCAACCTTAAGGGGCTAGGCCCGCGCCGGACGAATTTCCGCCCCGCCAGCTGGCGGAAAAGGCCTTTGGTGCTCCGCCAGCTGGCGCGGAAATGACATCTCCGGGCGGCGCATGCGCGGGAGCGTCAGCAGCCGCTGACGGCATTCCCGCGCATGCGCAGTGGAGGGAGTCTCTTCCGCCTCCGCCATGGTGGCGACCGTGGCGAAGGCGGAAGGAAAAGAGTGCCCCCACGGCACAGGCCCGCCCGCGGATCGGTGGGCCCCAATCGCGGGCCAGGCCGCCGTGGGGGCACCCCCCGGGGCCAGATCGCCCCGCGCCCCCCCCAGGACCCCGGAGACCGCCCGCGCCGCCTTGTCCCGCCGGTAAGGTAGGTGGTTTAATCTACGCCGGCGGGACAGGCATTTTAACGGCGGGACTTCGGCCCATCCGGGCCGGAGAATCGCGGGGGGTGGGGCCCGCCAACCGGCGCGGCACGATTCCCGCCCCGCCGTATATCCGGTGGTGGAGAATTCGGCAACCGGCGGGGGCAGTATTCACACCAGCCTCCGGCGATTCTCCGACCCGGCGGGGGGTCGGAGAATCTCACCCCATGTGTTTCCATTAAGGCTACAAGACTATTGATTCAAAAACTGTAGAAAAAATACTCTGGTGCTAGCATTAATGGAACAGAAGCCACTTCTCAAGGTTGGAAAGAACAAAGAGTTTATTGCAATCACTTTTAATAATATAAAGCCTTGGATTCGATTGGATTTGTTTATTGTCACGTGTACCGAGGTACAGTGAAAAGTATTTTTCTGCGAGCAGTTCAATGGATCATTAAGTACTTGGGAAGAAAAGGGAATAAAAGAAAATACATAATAGGGTAACACAAGGTATACAATGTAACTACATAAGCACTGACATCGGATGAAGCATACAGGATGTAGTGTTAATGAGGTCAGTTCATATGAGGGTCATTTAGGAGTCTGGTAACAGCGGGGAAGAAGCTGTGTGAATAGAGGGATACGAACCCAGGAAGTGTAGAAGATTATAGTTTAGTCAGGCAGCATGGTTGGCATGGGCATGGAGGGCTGAAGGGCCTGTTCCTGTGCTGTACTTTTCTTTGTTCTTTGTTCTTCTTTGTCCTGCCCGATGGAAGAAGTTGGAAGAGTGAGTAAGCCGGGTGGGAGGGGTCTTTGATTATGCTGCCCGCTTTACCCAGACTGTGGGAGCTGTAGATGGAGTCAATGGATGAGAGGCAGGTTTGTGTGATGGACTGGGGGGAGTTCACGACTCTCTGAAGTTTCTTGCGGTCCTGGGCCGAGCAGTTGCCATACCAGGCTGTGATGCAGCCTGATAGGATGCTTTCTATGGTGCATCTGTAAAAGTTGGTAAGGGCTAATGTGGACATGCCGAATTTCCTTAGTTCCCTGAGGAAGTATAGGCGCTGTTGTGCTTTCTTGGTGGTAGCGTCGATGTGGGTGGACCAGGACAGATTTCTGGAGATGTACACCCCTAGGAATTTGAAACTGCTAACCATCTCCACCTCGGCCCCGTTGATGCTGACAGGGCTGTGTACAGTACTTTGCTTCCTGAAGTCAATTACCAGCTCTTTTGTTTTGCTGGCATTGAGGGAGAGATTGTTGTCGCTGCACCACTCCACTAGGTTCTCTATCTCCCTCCTGTATTCGGACTCATCATTATTCGAGATCCGGCCCACTATGGTCGTATCGTCAGCAAACTTGTAGATGGAGTTGAACCAAATTTTGCCACACAGTCGTGTGTGTACAGGGAGGAGAGTAGGGGGCTAAGTACGCAGCCTTGCGGGGCGCCGGTGTTGAGGACTATTGTGGAGGAGGTGTTGTTGTTCATTCTTACTGATTGTGGTCTGTTGGTCAGAAAATCGAGGATCCAGTTGCAGAGTGGGGAGCCAAGTCCTAGGTTTTGGAGCTTTGATATGAGCTTGGCTGGGATTATGGTGTTGAAGGCAGAGCTGTAGTCAATAAATAGGAGTCTGAAGTAGGAGCCCTTGTTGTCGAGATGCTCTAGGGATGAGTGTTGGGCCAGGGAAATGGCGTCTGCTGTGGACCGGTTGCGACGGTATGCGAATTGCAGTGGATCCAGGGGCGGGATTCTCCAAACCCCCCGATGCGTCGGAGAATTGGCGGGGGCTAGCGTGAATCCCGCACCCGCCGTGTCCCGAATTCTCCGCACCAGAGATTCGGCGGGGGCGGGAATCGCGCCGTGCCGGTTGGCGGGGGCGGGAATCGTGCCGCGCCAGTAGGCCGAACCCCCCCCCCGGGCGATTCTCCGCCCTGCGATGGACCGCTGTCAACCCTCTCCCGCCGGCGTGGATTAAACCACCTACCTTACCAGCGGGAGCAGGGGGCGTGGGCAGGCTCCGGGGTCCTGGGGGGGGGGGGGCGCGGGGCGATCTGGCCCCGGGGGGTGCCCCCGCGGTGGCCTGGACCGTGATCGGAGCCCACCGATCGGCGGGCGGGCCTGCGCCGTGGGGGCACTCTTTTTCTTCCACCTTCGCCATGATCTTCACCATGGCAGAGGCGGAAGCGACCCCCTCCCCCACGCATGCGTGGGATGACGTCAGCAGCCGCTGACGTTCCCGCGCATTCGCGAACTTCCGCCGACCGGCGAGGTCCCTTCGGCCCCGGCTGGCGTGGTGCCAAAGGCTGTCCACGCCAACCAGCGGAGCACTAACCACTCCGGCGCGTGCCTAGCCCCTCAAGGTGAGGGCTTGGCCCCTAAAGGTGCGGAAACTTCCGCACCTTTGGGGCGGCCCAACGCCAGAGTGGTACCCACCAGTCCATCACGCCGGGACCCCCCGCCCCGCCAGGTAGGGGAAAATCCCGCCCAAGTTGTACTGGGAGTATGGAGGTGATGCGCTTCATGATCAACCTCTTGAAGCACTTCATTACGACCGAAGTACAACAGTAGTCATTGAGGCACGTTGCCTGGTTCTTCTTTGCCACCGGTATGATGGTCTTCTTGAAGCAGGTGGGGACCTCGGAGTGGAGTAGGGATAGGTTAAAGATGTCCGTGAATACCTCTGCCAGCTGGTCCGCGCAGGCTCTGAGTGCACGACCAGGGATCCCATCCGGGCCTGTCACCTTCCGAGGGTTCACTTTCAGGAAGGCCAATCTGACTTTGGAAGCTGTGATGGTGGGTATGGGTGAGTTATGGACTATGGGGCACTTGACAGCGGATTGTTGGTTACCTTCTCGAACCGAGCATAGAATGCATTGAGTTCATTGGGGAGGGGTGCGCTGCTGCCGGAGATACTGCTTGACTTCGCTTTGTAGCCCATTATGTTGTTTAGTCCTTGCCACAATCACCGAGAGTCTGTCTGTGACTCTAGCTTGGTTTGATATTCTCTCTTGGCATCTCGGATGGCTTTGCACAGGTCATACCTGGATTTCTTGTGTGTAGTACCCTCAATAACGACACGAGAGTGTTGAATGGTAAATAAGCAGAGAACTAGCCAGTTACCGAGACGTGTGCTTACTGAGTGCTGCCTACAGGGCGCCACCTTATATAGGGCTCCCTGGGTGGAGCCGGAGGCGGAGTCCCCCAGGGTTCCAAACCCGGTCTTAATGGGGCATCACCTACATGGTGTTAAGGGTACAATAACCATTCATCACATTCACCCCCTGTTTAAAAAAAAAAGCAAAGTCCATCGGGGGTGAAGTGGAATCACATGTCTGTTCTTTTTGGCGGCCTGATCGTCCTCGTCGACCTTCTCAGCTTGGGCGGTGGTGCGGCGGACACGGACGTCTTTGGTGAGGGTACATCCGGGAGTATGGTGGTCGGAGCTTTCGGCTGGGTCGGGGTAGGGGGTCGGGGGACAGGGGAAATAACTGGGGGAATAGCTGGGGCTGGGGTTAGCGGTGCCGGTGCCGGTGGGGAGTGTGGAGGGGGGAAGGGCATGAGGGGGGGGCGCGGTCAGTGTCTACCGACGGAGTGGGGGTCCCGGGGGGGGCATCAGTGGGAGAACCAGTGGGTTCCAGGTCCCGTAGGGAAATCGCGAGGGGTGAGGGGGGGGGGGGGGGGTTGGCGTCAGTAGTGGGGGAACCAGAGGGTGCCAGATCCCGGAGGGAAACCGTGTCTTGTCTGCCGTCGGGGTGCTCGGCATGTAGTAGTCGGACCCTCTCGACCAGGGGATCCGTTTTATGGCTCCTCGCGTGCCTCCAGAGAAGAACAGGGCCCAGGGTCGTCAGCCAATGTGGAAGCGAGACCCCGGAGGTGGACTTTCTGGGGAAGACAAACAAGCGGTTGTGGGGGGTCTCATTCGTGGCCGTGCAGAGGAACGACCTAATGAAGTGGAGGGCATCGGGTAGGACCTCCTGCCAGCGGGTGGTTGGGAGACATCTCGACCGCAGGACCAGAAGGACAGCCTTCCAAACTGTCGCGTTCTCCCTCTCCACCAACCCGTTTCCCTGCGGGTTATAACTGGTCGTTCTGCTCGAGGCGATGCCCTTGCTGAGCAGATACTGACGCAGCTCACCGCTCATGAACGATGTACCCCGGTCGCTGTGGATATAAGCGGGGAAACTAAACAGGGTGAAGATGCTGTGCAGTGCCTTAATCACGGTGGCCGAGGTCATGTCGGGACAGGGAATGGCGAATGGGAAGCGGGAAAACTCGTCGATGACGTTTAGGAAGTAGGTATTGCGGTTGGTGGATGGAAGGAGACCTTTGAAGTCCACACTTAATCGCTCAAAGGGCCCCGAGGCTTTTACAAGGCGAGCCTTGTCTGGCCAGTAGAAGTGCGGTTTGCACTCCGCGCAGATCTGGCAAGCCCTGGTCATGGCCTTGACCTCCTTGGTGAAGTAAGGTAGGTTGCGGGACTTGATAAAGTGGGCGAGACGGGTAACCCCTGGGTGACAGAGGTCATTGTGGATAGCCCGCAGGCGATCCTCCTGCGCGTTGGCGCACGTGTCGCGAGACAGAGCATCTGGGGGCTCGTTGAGCTCCCCAGGACGATACTTAATATCGTATGTGTAGTTGGAAAGTTCGATCCTCCACCTCAAGATTTTATCATTTTTAATTTTGCCCCGTTGTGCATTATCAAACATGAAGGCTACCGACCGTTGGTCGGTAACGAGGGTGAACCTCCTACCGGCGAGATAGTGCCTCCAGTGTCGCACAGCCTCCACAATGGCTTGTGCCTCCTTTTCAACTGCGGAGTGCCGAATCACGGAGGCGGTGAGGGCCTGGGAGAAGAATGCTACTGGCCTGCCTGCCTGGTTGAGAGTAGCAGCCAGGGCAATGTCTGACACATCGCTCTCTACCTGGAAAGGGATGGTTTCGTCCACCAAGTGCATAGCGGCCTTGATGATGTCAGCCTTGATGCGGCTGAAGGCCGACCGGGCCTCAGCTGTCAGGGGAAATATCGTAGTCTTTATGAGTGGGCGGGCTTTGTCCGCATATCTGGGGACCCACTGGGCGTAATAGGAGAAAAGCCCCAAGCACCGTTTGAGGGCCTTGAGGCTACGAGGGAGGGGAGGTTCCTTAAGGGGGCGCATGCAGTCAGGTTGTGTGGAAAAAGCATTTTTCCTTGATGTAGGTCAGGTTGAGGACCCGGGCGGTCTGGAGGAGCTTTTCAAGGTTCGCGTCATGGTCCTGCTGATAATGGCCGCAGATGGTGACATTGTCCAAGTACGGGTAAGTAGCCCGCAGGCCGTACTGGTCCACCATTTGGTCCATTGCCCTCTGGAAGACAGAGACCCCATTTGTGATGCCGAAGGGGACCCTGAGGAAGTGGTAGAGCAGTTAAACTTCGAAAGTAGTTTAGAGGCGGTCTTTCAGTCGGATAGGGAGCTGGTGGTAGGTAGATTTGAGGTCGACAGTGGAGAATACACGGTATTGAGCGATCCAATTGACCATTTCTGCTATGCGGGGAAGGGGGTACGCATCGAGCTGCGTGAAGCGGTTTATAGATTTTCATAGAATTTACAGTGCAGAAGGAGGCCATTCGGCCCATCGAGTCTGCACCGGCTCTTGGAAAGAGCACCCTGCCCAAAGTCCACACCTCCACCCTATCCCCATAACCCAGTAACCCCACCCAACACTAAGGGAAATTTTTGGACACTAAGGGCAATTTATCATGGCTAATCCACCTAACCTGCAAATCTTTGGACTGTGGGAGGAAACCGGAGCATCCGGAGGAAACCCACGCACACACGGGAAGGATGTGAAGACTCCGCACAGACAGTGTCCCAAGCCGTAATCGAACCTGGGACCCTGGAGCTGTGAAGCGATTGTGCTATCCACAATGCTACCGTGCTGCCCTAAAATGGTCTGGCTGTAGTCCATGATCATCCGTTTCTTTTCCCCGTACTGTATTACCACCACTTGTGCTCTCCAAGGGCTGTTGCTAGCCTCGATGACCCCCTCTTCCAGTAAACGCTGAACCTCTGACTTGATAAAAGTCATGCCATGGTCTCTGTACCGCCGGCTCCTGGTGACGACGGGCTTACAGTCGGGGGTGAGGTTCGCGAATAGTGAGGGGGGTGCAACTTTCAGTGTTGCAAGGCTGCATACCGTGAGGGGGGGCAAGGGTCCGCCGAACTTCAGGGTCAGTGCGGGTGGCGGCATTGGAAATCCAGACCGAGCAGCAGGGGGGCACAGAGGTGAGGGAGGATATAGAGCTTGAAACAACCGTATTTCGGCACCCTGGATCGTGAGATCCGCAATACAATGCCCCTTGATTTGGACCGAGGGGACCCAGAGGCGAGGGCAATGGTTTGGGAAGCAGGATAGGTGCGCAAGGAGCAGCGCCTTACCATTTCTGGGTGGATAAAGCTCTCCGTGCTCCCGGAGTCGAAGTGCCGCGCCCGTTGATCTGGACCTGCATCATGGAATTCTGCAGGTGCTTTGGCCGTGATTGTTCAAAGTTGATCGCTCCCAGTTGCGGGTAGTCCGAGTCCTCAGCCGGGTTGGATTCACAAAATGGCCACCGTCGTCGGTTGCATGTGTCGGGTCTAGAAGATGGCTGCCGGAAAGGTGGCCGCCCCATGACTCGCACGACGCCGATGACACGTCAGAAAGGGGCGTGTCCGGCCAGTGCACAGCCGCGCTGCGGGGCCTGTGGGCCTGTGAGCTTGATTTTCGGGCCTGGTGAGCATTTTGTTTCTGGGCCTTGGGCCTGGCCAGGCAGACTCTCGCGAAATGTCCCTTCTTTCCGCAGTCGCTGCAGATGGCGGAGTGGGCTGGGCAGCATTGACGTGGCCCTGCCCACAGAAATAGCATGGTGTGCCCCCGGTTAGGGCGGGTCGCCGCGCGGTGCAGGGCCGTAGCGTAGCCGAGTCTGGGGAAGTCCGAGGGGGGCTCGCAGGGTCCGCGGGGTACGTTCCTAGGTTGTGGCGGGCCACTTCCAGTGAGGTGACGCATGTCACCATGTCCTGAAGGTCTTTAGTTCCATTTTCGAGGAGTCGCTGCCTGATATAGGTCGAACGGATGCCGGACACGAATGCATCTCGGATGTGCAGGTTCATGTGGACTTCCCCCGTCACATCCTGGTGGTTGCAGTTCCTGGCGAGCTCGGTGAGCTTTTCCACGTGCTCGTCTAGCATTTCCCCTGAGTGCTGCCAGCAGGTAGAGAGCAGGTGCCGTGCATGTACCTCTATTTATGGGTTTGACGAAACGTGACGAAACGCATTATCGCGATCGCCTCATCGTAAGTGGTCGCCTTTTCGATCATGGCGGAAATTCTATGGCTCACCTGGGCGTGGAGTAGGCGCAGCTTGCGAGGCCCTAGGACAGGAGGTTCCAAGGATTCCAGGTAGGCCTCGAAGCAGCGGAGCCAGTACTTTAAACTTTCTTTGGCCTCTGGTATCCGTGCTTCCAGGTTGAGCTTTTCTGGCTTGAGACCGGCGTCCATCCTAAAGTACTCTGCTTATTAAATTGTAGTACCCTCAATAACAACACAAGAGTGTGGAATGGTAAATGAAGGCTTTAATAAGCAGAGAACTAGCCAGTTACCGAGACGTGTGCTTACTGAGTGCTGCCTACAGGGCGCCACCTTATATATGGCTCCCTGGTGGGCGGAGCCAGAGGTGGAGTCCCCCAAGGTTCCAAACCCGGTCTTAAAGGGGCATCACGTACATGGTGTTAAGGGTACAGTAACCATTCATCACATTGTATGGGTCAGGGTCATCTGACTTGAACGCCTCAGATCTGTCCTTCAGTGGGGAGTCAATCTCGTGATTGAGCCATGGTTTCTGTTTGGGGAACGTACGTACTGCTTTCTTTGGCACGCAGTCATCCACACATTTGCTAATGAAGTCTGTGATGGTGGTGGCATACTCATTTAAGTTGGTCGCTGAGTTCTTAAATATGGGCCAGTCCACTGTCTCTAAGCAGTCACATAAAAGCTCTTCTGTTTCCTCGGACCAGCACTGCACGACCTTCTTAGCTGGATTCTCCCACTTGAGTTTCTGCTTGAATGCGGGTGAAGGAGCACCGTCTTACGCCTTTTTTTATTGTCAACTTTCAGTGCTGTACACTTTGTCACCACCTCTGTAATACAACAATAACTCTCTCCCCAGTTGAGCCAGGAAGGGAATGCTGATGTTCCCGCCTGTTTGTTCTTTTACTGGTCCCTCACACTCGCTATCAATATTGGCAGTTGAAAGTTTACAAGAGACACAGTTCACCTCTTCCCTTTCTTTTATCATGTAAATTAATCCCAGCAATATTGCAGCAGTAATTTCTCATCCTCTGCCTCTCGATGCAATTTGTGCCTGGTGCAGTATTTTTATTACCATTTTCAAAAGGGACATAAAGTTGAAATTGGTTGCTGTGTTAAAATCCAGTCTGTGCCCTTGTAATTTCTACCAACATGATTTTCTGCCCTAGGAATACTGAACTGGGAAAGAACTATGCAGTGTGACACCAATTTCATTAAAACAAGGTTAATACATTTTTAAAACCACTTCTTACCAACTGCCGTGCAATAATCTTATTTTCCTCATTATTTATAATGACATTTCTTTTAAAAAAACTTAGATTATCCCATGGCTAAATCTTTCCAATAACAATTAGCCAAGCGTTAAAGGTTTGTATTAGAAGTTTTGAAGTTTTTCTTTTAGGATTAAGAGAATCGGGGCAGCATGATGGCGCAGTGGTTAGCACTGCTGCCTCACGGCGCCAAGGACCTGGGTTCGATTCCGGCCCCTGGTCACTGTCCATGTGGAGTTTGCACATTCTCTCTGTGTTTGCATGGGTCTCACCTCCACAATGCAAAGATGTGCAGGGTGTGTGGATTGGCCACGCTAAATTGTCCCTTAATTGGAAAAGAAGAATTGGGTACGCTAAATTTATTTTTAAAAATAGATTACGAGAATTAAATGTTGAATAGTTCACAGAATTACTCTGCATGTACAGCACAGAAACAGGTGATCTAAAACAGCTAGTATGTGGCAGTGTCTGAAACCCCAAATATCACCACCAAAGGGTCCGGGTCCACCTCCTCCTCCATGACCATGGCTAAGACCGCGAACACTCCCTCCCAAAATCTTCCCAATTTTTCACAACACATGTGTGTGTGATTCGCTGGCCCCCGGCCACACCTCGCACACTCATCTGCTACCCTCTGAAAGAACCCACTCATTCTCACCCGAATCATATGCACCCTGTGCACCACCTTAAACTGTATCAGGCTCATCCTTGCACAAGAGGAGGTCCCGTTTACCCTCCGCAGTGCCTCACTCCATACTCCCCAATTGATCTCCCTTCGCAACTCCGCTTCCCATTTCTCTTTGATCTTCACCACCCGCTCGCCTCCCTGCTCCCCCAGCCACTTGTATATATCCCCAATTCTTCCCTCCCCTTCCACATCCGGAAGCAGCAGTCGCTCCAGCAGGGTGTATCCCGGCAATCTAGGGAACCCCTTCCAGACCTTTCGTGCAAAGTCCCTAACCTGTAGATACCTGAACTCACTCCCCCTCGGCAGCTCCACCCTCTCCCTGAGCTCCTCCAGGCTGGCGGACCCTTTCTCCAAATACAAATTCCTCACCTTGACCAGCCCCACTTCCCTCCACCTCCTGTATACACTATCCATTCCCCCCAGCTCACACACATGATTCTCGCACAGCGGCGTTAGCACTGACATCCCTTCCACCCTAAAATGCCTCCTCAGTTGATTCCATATCTTCACCGTGGACTGCACCACTGGGCTCCCTGAATACCTACTCGGAGCCATTGGCAATGCTGCCGTCACCATAGCCCTCAAACTAGACCCCTTACAAGATTCCTCTTCCATCCTAACCCACTATACCCCTTCTCCTTCCCACCACCGCCGCACCTTGTCCACATTCGCTGCCCAATAATAATGAAGCAAGTTCGGCAACGCCAACCCCCCTGCTGCCTCTGCCTGTGTAGCAGGGTCCTTCCCACCCTCGGTACCTTCCCCACCCATACAAAGTCAGAGATGATTGTGACAACTTTCCGAAAAAAGGCCTTTGGTATAAAGATCGGGAGATACTGAAAGATAAACAAGAACCTCAACAGAATATTCATTTTCACCACTTGGACCCTCCCCGCCAACGTTAAGTGCAGTGTATCCCACCTCTTAAGATCCTCACTCACCTCCTCCACCAGCTTCGTTAAGTTCCACTTATGGAGCCCCGTACATTCCCTTGCTACCTGAATCCCCAAGTACCTAAACCAATCCCTCGCTACCGTAAATGGCATCCCCCCCAAATTAGCCCGCTGTGCCAGCTCATTTACCGGGAATACCTCGCTTTTCCCTACATTCAGCTTGTATCCCGAGAACCCTCCAAACCTCCCCAACAGGCCCATAATCCTTCCCATACTCTCCAACGGATCCGAAACATAAAGCAAGAGGTCATCGGAATAGAGCGACACCCGATGCTCCCTCTGTCCCCTCATTATCCCCTGCCACTCTGCCGATCCCCTGAGAGACATTGCCAATGGCTCTATGGCCAGCGCAAACAGCAGCGGCAACAGTGGGCACCCCTGCCTCGTACCCCTGTGTAAGTCAAAGCTTTGTGAGCCCATATCATTCGTCCTCACCCTCGCTCTTGGCGCCACATACAGCAACCGCACCCATGCCACAAATCTCGGCCCAAACCCAAACCTTCCCAAAACTTCAAACAAGTATCGCCACTCCACCCGGTCAAATGCTTTCTCCGCGTCCATGGACACAACCACCTCCGGTACCAGAACTCTCGACAGATTCATCACCACATTCAACAGCTGTCTTATATTACTAGCGAGCTGCCTGCCCTTCACAAAGCCTGCTTGATCTTCTGCAAACCACCCCCGGGACACAATCCTCCATCCTCCCCACCAACAACTTAGCCAATACTTTCGCATCTGTGTTCAACAGTGATATGGGTCTATACGGCCCACATTCCACCGGATCCTTCCCTTTTTGGGGATTAGTGTGATTACTGCCTGCATCATCGTGTCCGGCAACTCCCCCTTCTCCAGTGCTTCATTAGAAGCCCCCAACAGATGAGGTGCCAGGTCCGCCGCAAATTCCTTATAAAATTCTGCTGGGTACCCATCCGGCCCAGGGGCCTTCCCCGACTTCATACTCCTGATATTATCCAGCACCTCCCTCAGCCCCAGGGGCTCCTCCAACGCCTGCCTCTTTGCTTCCTCCACCTGGGGAAATTCCAGCTCGTCCAGAAACCGCCCCATGTCCCCCTCCTCTCCTCCCGGGTCCGCCTCATAAAGTCCCTGGTAATGCTCTCTAAATGCCTCATTTATCTTCCCTGGCTCAGACACCACATCCCCAGCCCAGTCCAGATCTTCAATATTTCCCTGGACGCAGCCTGCCTCTGCCGCTGGTGCGCCAGCATGCGGCTCGCCTTCCCCCCATACTCATGTTGCACCCTTCTTGCCTTACACAGTTGCCCTACCACCCTCCCTGTTGTCAGCCTGTCAAACTGCCCCTGCAACTTTTTCCTCCTCGCCAATCCCACCACGGTGGGCACCCTCAAATATTTCCTGTCCACCTCCACTATCTCGCTCACTAGACGGTCATGTTCTGCCCTCCTTTCCTTATTCGCACGAACCGTAAATGAGATAATTTCTCCCCGGCCCACTGCCTTCAGTGCTTCCCAAAAAATGCCCACTGACACCTCCCCATTCTGATTGAACTCCACATAATCTCTAATCGCCAACCGCACCTTATCACAAAAACCCCCATCCACCAACAACCCCGAGTGAAACCTCCACCCCAGCCTCTGCTCTCGTCCCGTACTGAACCGAATATTCGGCCAGAGGGGTGCATGATCCGAGATAACTATCCCCGCATACTCTGCCCCCTCCACCACAACCAAAATCTCCCGACTCACTACAAAGTAATCAATCCTCAAATACATCTTATAGACATGTGAAAAGAAGGAATACTCCCTTCCCCCTGGGTTCTGAAAGCGCCATGGATCCACCATACCCATCCTTTCCATAAACCCCCCCAGCTGCCTTGCCATTCGTACCCTACCCATCGACCTGGGGCTCGATCTATTCACCCTCAGCTCCAGGAGACAGTTAAAATCTCCTCCCATGGTCAACTACCAGCAACCCCCTCATAAAACCCACATCATCCCAATTTGGAGCATACACATTTACTCACACCACCAGCTCCCCTTCCAATACCCCACTCACAGTCACATATCTCCCACCCGGATCCCTCACCTCCTTCGCACTCACGAATCCCATTTTTTTGCTCATTAAAATCACCACACCCCTCAATTTCAAATCAAACCCCGAGTGAAAAACCTGCCCAACCCACCCATTCCTTAACCTAACCTGGTCCTTCACACGGAGGTGTGTCTCCTGCAAAAAGACAACCCCCGCTTTCAAGCTCCTGAACACCCGCAACCTTTTAACCGGCCCATTCAGTCCCCGGACGTTCCACGTTACCAACATTCCCGGAGGCTTGAGCCTCCAATCCACTCTACCGTCCGTCATCTTCCCCACTTAACTCCTGCACCTTTAATTCCACCCTGTACCTAGTCCCTCCCGCTTTTCCCCATCCCCTTCTTCCCCCCCCCCCCCACTTCCGCTTTCCCCCATCCCCCCGGCCACCCCTATTGGCCTTCTCCCCCACCACCTCACTTCCGTTCACCAGCATAACCTGCTAGCGCAGCTGTCCCTACCCAAAGGCACATCCTAATGACCTCCCCCTCCCTCTGCCCCCCCCCCCCCGCCCCCACTCCTCAGCTCAAAGAAGAAGGCCTCCTGCTGGCCTTACCCTCCCCCACCAAAGAAGGATCTCTCCTGAACTCCAGATAGCCTTCTCTAAAAGCAAACAAATAGATGTTAAACACAAACAGTCCCATAAAACAGGGGGGGGGGGGGGGGGGGGGATGGGAACATCCATCCCCACTTAAGCTTTTCACCCCTACAACTCCTTACAATCTCAACATTGAACATAACCCAACACCCCCCCCCCCTCCCCCCACAAGAAAAGGCCCACAATCCCTACACCAACTTCAAACATGCTCCTGACCATTACGTAGTCCCAGCATCCCGGTTCCCTAGTATTGTTCATTCAGTTTTCCCCCAGTTTATGCTCCTTAATGAAGTCTTCGGCCGCTTCTGGGGTCTCGAAATAATAATCCCGGCCTCCGAACGTCACCCATGATTTCACCGGGTAGAGCACCCGAAACCTGATCTGCCGCCGGTACAGCACCGCCTTGGCCTTGTTGAAATCTGCCCGCCGTTTTGCCAACTCAGCTCCGATGTCCTGATGAATCCAGACGTTATTTCCCTCCCAGTCGCAGCTACGTTTCTCCCTGGCCCACCGTAAAATTTTCTCTTTCTCCACAAAATTATGGAGTCTCACGATTACCGCCCGCGGCGGCTCCCCAGCTCTAGGCGTTTGTCTCAGAGACCTATGTGCTCGGTCCAGTTCAGGTGCCTTATCTAGCACTCCTTCGGCCACCGGTCCCGCCAGCATCCTCGAGACGTACCTCGTGCCACTCACACCTTCCACTCCTTCAGGCAGGCCCACTATTCGCAGGTTCTGTCTTCTCGAGGTATTCTCCTGCTCCTCAACCTTTGCCCTCAGCATTTTACAAAGGTCTCCTAGGAGCCCCACCTCCACCTCCAGAGCAACCACACGATCGCTGTGGTCCGAGAACACTCCTTCGATCTCCCGAACCTGTGACCCCTGCACCTTCAAACACCTCTCCATCCACTCCAACGTACTCTTCAGGGGTGCCACAGCTTCTGCAATGGCCTTTGCAGGATCCTCACGCATTTCTTTCCTCTGTTTATGGAATTCCTCCTTGATAAAAGCCTTCAGTTCCTGTATCTGGAGCCTTACAGCTTGCCCCTCCCCTGCCTGCATGAACAAAGAACAAAGAACAAAGAAAAATTACAGCACAGGAACAGGCCCTTCGGCCCTCCAAGCCTGCGCCAATCCTGATCCTCTATCTAAAACTGTCGCCTATTTTCTAAGGATCTGTATCCCTCTGCTCCCTGCCCATTCATGTATCTGTCTAGATACATCTTAAATGACACTATCGTGCCCGCCTCTACCACCTCCGCCGGCAATGCGTTCCAGGCACCTACCACCCTCTGTGTAAAGAACTTTCCACGTATATCTCCCTGAAACATTTCCCCTCTCACGTTGAACTCATGACCCCTAGTAATTGAGTCCCCCACTCTGGGAAAAAGCTTCTTGCTATCCACCCTGTCTATACATCTCATGATTTTGTAGACCTCAATGAGGTCCCCCCTCAGCCTCCGTCTTTCTAATGAAAATAATCCTAATCTACTCAACCTCTCTTCATAGCTAGCACCCTCCATACCAGGCAACACCCTGGTAAACCTTCTCTGCACCTTCTCCAAAGCATCCACGTCCTTTTGGTAATGTGGCGACCAGAACTGTACGCAGTATTCCATATGTGGCCGAACCAAAGTCTTATACAACTGTAACATGACCTGCCAACTCTTGCACTCAATACCCCTTCCGATGAAGGAAAGCATGTCGTATGCCTTCTTGACCACTCTATCGACCTGCGCAGCCACCTTCAGGGTACAATGGACCTGAACACCCAGATCTCTCTGTACATCAATTTTCCCCAGGGCTTTTCCATTTACCGGATAGTTCGCTCTTGAATTGGATCTTCCAAAATGCATCACCTCGCATTTGCCCGGATTGAACTCCATCTGCCATTTCTCTGCCCAGCTCTCCAATCTATCTATGTTCTGCTGTATTCTTTGATCGTCCCCTTCACTATCTGCTACTCCACCAATCTTAGTGTCATCTGCAAACTTGCTAATCAGACCACCTATACCTTCCTCCAGATCATTTATGTATATCACAAACAACAGTGGTCCCAGCAGGGATCCCTGTGGAATACCACTGGTCACAGTTCTCCACCTTGAGAAACTCCCTTCCATTACTACTCTCTATCTCCTGTGGCCCAGCCAGTTCTTTATCCATCTAGCTATTACACCCTGGACCCCATGAAACTTCACTTTCTCCATCAGCCTACCATGGGGAACCTTATCAATGCCTTACTGAAGTCCATGTATATGACATCTACAGCCCTTCCCTCATCAATTAACTTTGTCACTTCCTCAAAGAATTCTATTAAGTTGGTAAGACATGACCGTCCCTGCACAAAACCATGTTGCCTATCACTGATAAGCCCATTTTCTTCCAAATGCCAAATGCACGCTGGAAGAGACTGTCTGTGGAGCACAAGACTGTTTCAACTTTCCAGCCAAACCTCTCACTGTTTTCTGCCGGGTCCGGGGATCGGAAGACATACCATTACAGGGGTAAACTACTCCTCTAACATTCACCTACGCCTTTTCATCAAAATTCCACCCGGTTCTGGGTGAAAACTTTGAACAGGAACAGCCCTTTCTATGACCAATCACTCCATGGTCACAAGCGGAAGTTCCTTTTGCCGACTTAGCTATTCACCTCAAACAAGATTCTCATTCTCACTATTACTGAAAGCTTAATAATACCTTTCAAGTTTTGCAATGTTTTATAGAACAATTAATGTAAGATACTAATAAACTCCAAGGTCATACCTTACAATAAGTCAAGGGGATGCTGTTTTAAAAGGACAGAGATATTAAACCACATGTTGCACAATGTATTATTTGGTTGTTGAACTGGGATCAAGTCACTTTAGGACCACTAAGTTTACTTGAGACAAAAATAGTCTTTAATCATGGATGAGGCATTGCAGATTGAAAAATGCCTGTATGTTTCTAAGCTTCAGGTCAGGAGCAATAAGAGATCGAGCTCTGATCAGACACTTTAAAATACATCTCATTCTAAAGAATATATTACGACATCTTGGGCTAGTGCACAGTCAATTCCAGCCGCACATGCCCCGGAGACACAACACAAGTGAATTTACCAATAATTACTATAAAAATAACCATATATAGGGGACAGTGTACATGGACTGTGGGAGATTGAGTGGGGATATAGAGACTGTGATAGGGGACAGTGTACATGGACTGTGAGAGATTGAATGGGGATATAGAAACTGGGATTGGGGACAGCCCTTGGCTGCCCAATAATCACAGTCACTTGGTTTGTAAATGTAAACATGGTTACTGTTTATTTATACCAGGAACTACCATGAAATATTTAGTACAACTGGATAACAACAAGATAATACCTACTACCCATTTTAACTTCCACACCCTCTATTCTCACACAAGACAGACAAATACAGACGGGGCAGGAGTGAAAAATAATAGGGATGAAAGTCAAAGGTTCTTTTAGCAAACTTTCTTAACAGCAAGCTTGCAGATTAGAGTATTTGATTGCAGCCGCTAATGGTCTTCTTTGTAGGTTCATTCATTCAGGATCCCTGTACTTTAGAAAATGAAGTACTCACAGGCAGCAGGCTTCCTGGAGTGACACCTTATTTCTCATCAAACTGGGTCTTCAGCTCAAGGTTCACATTCTATCTTTCTGGAGGGACACTTAATTTCCCATCAAACTTTGCGTTCAACTCGTGGTTTGACTTTAGGCCTCTGCAATCTCAAGACAACAGCACCCAGAGGCATGGTGGAGAGAGAGTCAGCCCTCACAATGGCCTTCTGGAGAGAATTAACTGGATCGTTTTGGAGAGAGTTAGTTAGATCTCTTCACTGGGCTGCCAGAATCAAAACTGAAAAACATATCAGTGGGGTCAGTCCAAAGATGTGTAGGTTAGGCAGATTGGCCTAACTAAATTGCCCCTTAGTGTCCAAGGATGTTTTGGTTAGATTAAGGGGTTATCGGAATAGGGCGGAGAAGTGGGCTTGGGTGGATTGCTCTTTCATAGGCTTGGTACAGACTGAATGGGCCAAATGGCCTCTTCTGCACTGTAGGAATTTAAGAAAGATCCCCTCAATGCCTGTTACTGGGCAGAACACAGCCCTTTGAGCCAATTCATTCGCCACTAGCCAATCAATCAAACCGAGTCCTCATTGATGCTGGCTAAATTACTATTAAACCAGCACAGCCTTCAGGAGTCTTCTATTTGAATTAAAGGTACAGGCTTCTTACAGGTTGCTTGCTTTAAAGTGAGATGTCCATCAATCATCCATAGATCAAAAGTTCAACAGCACAATAGAAGAAAGGGGGAATAAAGGAAGAAACAGGGCAGCACGGTAGCATTGTGAATAGCACAATTGCTTCACAGCTCCAGGGTCCCAGGTTCGATTCCGGCTTGGGTCACTGTCTGTGCGGAGTCTGCACATCCTCCCCGTGTGTGCATCGGTTTCCTCCAGGTGCTCCGGTTTCCTCCCACAGTCTAAAGATGTGCAGGTTAGATGGATTGGCCATGCTAAATTGCCCTTAGTGTCCAAAATTGCCCAAAAGTGTTGGGTGGGGTTACTGGGTTATGGGGATGGGGTGGAGATGTTGACCTTGGGTAAGGTGCTCTTTCCAAGAGCCGGTGCAGACTCGATGGGCCGAATGGCCTCCTTCTGCACTGTAAATTCTATGGTAATCTATGATAATCTTTTAAACAGTTCAAAAGTAGCCTTCACCAAAACTGATACCAGTCATTTACAAAGACGCATGATGAAATGTTACAGAGTAACACAATGTTATCCTGGCATCCTTGCCACTTTTGATCCCTCAATCCACATCATGAAAACAGATTTTCTGGTTATTATCACATTGATATTAGTGGGAGATCACTGTGCACAAATAAACTGCCGTGTTTCCTATTTTACAAAAGTAAATATGGTTCAAAGAATACTTGGGTGGTTGCAAAGCACTTTGGGACACTGTGTGATGCTGAAAGGCGCTATATAAATGCAAGTCGTTCTTCCTTTCATTTTGTTCCTGTGGGCTAAAGGCATGGCACAGACCCTCTCCTGAGCTGCCCCTGAGAATTACTGCCATAGGATGCCCCTATGAAAGTTAAATACAGCAGTGTCTGAAAAAATCTAGAGTTCCCAACTCTAAAAATTACTGTTTTGCATTTCTCCACAATGTCCTTGTGCACTGTAAATTCTATGAATCTAATTGTGGTGAATGTAGACACACAACTCATAGACGATGCTGGGCCACGTAAGCAACAGGAGTTCTATTCTTTAGACTGAAACTGTGATTGACTTTCCATAGCCTGGGAGGAAATAAGTTAAGAATATAGATGTTAAGAGAGTGGCACTTCAGTAATTATGATCCAATAATTCTATGGTTCTATGGTTCTAACATAAATCCATAGAATCCCAACAGTGCAGAAGGAGGCCATTCAGCCCATCGAGTCTGCACTGACCCTCTGAAAGAGCGCCCTTCTTAGACCCACTCCCCTGCCCTATCCCTGTAACCGCACCTAACCTATACATCTTTGGACATTGAGGGACAATTTTTAGCATGGCCAATTCACCTAATCTGTGTATCTTTGGACTGTGGGAAGAAACTGGAGCAACCGGAAGAAACACACGCAGACATGGGAAGAACGTGCAAACTCCACACAGACAGTCGCCCAATGCCGGAATTGAACGTGGGTCCCTGGCACTGTGAGGCAACAGTACTAACTATAGCGGCCACTGTACCGCCCTTAATCTTGATAATATTAATGTAAAACATCAACACTGTATTGCAATAGGATAATAGTGCTGGATTCTCCATTTGGGAGACTATGGGCTGGATTCTCCGATTCTGCGGCTAAGTGCCAACGCAGGCTTGGGAACTGTGGCATATTATGATGCCGAAATGGGTGCCAAACCTTCACCGCCGATTCCAGGATGGGTGACGGGCTAGCAGCGGCGGTGGATAAAACTCCCGGCTCCAGCGCTAAAAATGGCCGGAGGATAGCGGGGTCCGTGGCCACGCATGCGCATGCTGACGACCTGCAGTGAACACACCGTACAACGTGGTGCCAGCTGTGTGCAGACCCGACCTGCCAAATATGGCCCCAGAGGAGAACCCCACAGGCCAAACCCTGGCCAACCCCTGGCCATCCCCTGGCCACCCCCACCAGTCCTCACCAGTCCCCCCAAGCCCTCGCGGAAGCCCCCCGGCCAGCGGCACGGCTCCTGGCTGACTGTGACAGTGCTGGACACAATGCCCTGGTTTGGGCATCGGAAGGGATTTTCCGCCCGATCGCCGATTACAATATTGCCGTTTGGCAATGGAGTATCCCGCCCTATGGTCTCCCATTGGAGGTGACTTGCAACTGGTTTACAATGCCCTTAGGTATATGCGTATGGGTTTGATTCACCATTGTGATGGACCATAAACCATTGCTAGGGCTTTTTAAAGAAGACAAGGCACTCCCGCCAATAGCGTTCACTCGGATTCAGCGATGGGTCCAATTGCTCACAGCCTATGACTTCGCCCAGGTTCACATATTGCATATACGGAAGCACTGTCAATGCCCTCCATCGCCACATAGGTCCAACAAAGTCGGTTTGACGCTCAACTTCATGGACACCTTGCCGGTCGCCACTGCCCAATTACGCGACTGGATGCAAAAGAACACAGTATTGGCGAAAGTATGCCAAATTGTCTTGTACAGAGGCAGCACGGTAGCATTGTAGATAGCACAATTGCTTCACAGCTCCAGGGTCCCAGGTTCGATTCCGGCTTGGATCACTGTCTGTGCGGAGTCTGCACGTTCTCCCCGTGTGTGCGTGGGTTTTCTCTGGGTACTCCGGTTTCCTCCCACAGTCCAAAGATGTGCAGGTTAGGTGTATTGGCCATGATAAATTGCCCTTAGTGTCCAAAATTGCCCTTAGTGTTGGGTGGGGTTACTGGGTTATGGGGATAGGGTGGAGGTGTTGACCTTGGGTGGGGTGCTCTTTCCAAGAGCTGGTGCAGACTTGATGGGCCGAATGGCCTCCTTCTGCACTGTAAGTTCTATGATTCTATGATAAGGGAAACTGCCTGAGGATCTACGGGTCTTTGACGGCAAGGTGCAGGAGCTCAGTGTGGAAGATAGTATCTTCCTGTGGGGAGCTTGCATTATGGTTCCAATCCAGGGTAGACAGCTTATTCTCCAGGACCTGCACAAAGGAGGCCTAGCGGTGTCAAAAATGAAGATGCTTAGCCAGAAGCTATGTATGGTGGCCAGGCCTGGATGGCACGATCAAAAGACTGGCCCAACAATGCATCACATGCCAGGGGCAGCAGAAGCTCCTACCTGCTGCCCCGCTACATCCATGGGAATGGCCAGGCCGACCTTGGGTACACCTGCATGCCGACTTTTCCGGACCCTTCCGAGGGTCAATGTTTTACTCGTGGTGGACGCCCATGCCAAGTGGTTGGATGCCCATCAGATGTCATCCACCACGTCGAAGGCCACGGTTGAGAAGCTAAGACTTTCTTTCAGCGCACACAGCACCCTAGAGGTGCTAGTCACAGACAATGGCACCCGTTCATCAGCAACGAGTTTGACCGCTTTATGGATGCAAACGAGGTGCGGCCCATCCGTAAGGCCCCGTATCACCCTTCCTCAAATGTGCTGGCCGAGTGAATGGTACAGACCTTCAAGAGAGGGATGAAGGAACAGACGACGGGGTCTGTGGAGACGCGACTAGCAAGACTTCTATCTAGCTACTGGGCCAGGCCACATGCCCCGACCAACATAGCACAGGCGGAACTGTTGATAAGTCGGAGGCTCAGGACCCATGTCAGCCTCGCGTATCCCGATATTGGCAGTGAAGTACAACGTGATCAGAACCAGCAGAAGTGAAGCCAAAGCGGGGCAGCATGTGGCGCAGTGGTTAGCACTGGGACTGTGGCGCTGAGGACCCGGGTTTGAATCCCGGCCCTGGGTCACTGTCCGCGTGGAGTTTTCACATTCTCCCCGTGTCTGCGTGGGTTTCACCCCCACATAGAACATGGAACATTACAGCACAGTACAGGCCCTTCGGCCCTCGATGTGGCGCCGACCTGTGAAACCAATCTAAACCAACCCAAACCTGTGCAGGTTAGGTGGATTGGCTATGCTAAATTGCCCCTTAATTGGAAAAAACAAATTTAAAATAAAATAATTGGGTACTCTAAATTTAAAAAAAAAGAAGTGAAACCAAAGCAGGCGGACACAGACCAGGACGTTCGAACCAGGGGACGATGCCCGATGGACTCCAGGGACAGTGGTACAGCAGATTCGACTGGTCTCATACCAGCTGAAGATGGGCAAACAGATGGTGCGGAAGCACCTTGACAACCTCAGGAGAAGGGGGCCAGTGTCAGCCATGCCCCACCGGGGTGGTCCAGCCATGCCGCCTCAGCTCATGGGGGCCCCGGTACCAAGCTGCGAGAGGTGCTGGAATCAGACTCTGAGATGGAGACCAAGGCATCCGAGGCCTCTTGTAGTGACCTTGCCAGGGATCAAATACTGGCAGTACCACCCCGACGGTCATCTTGGAAACGACGTTCCCCGAAACGCTATACACCCACCGACCCAGGCTTGGGCCACTGGAAGTGCAGCAGCAGGCCAAAGAGAAGCAGACATCCTTCTGCTCAATCTCCTTCAGAGGGACTTATGAACTTCGGGGGGGGGGGGGGGGGGGATGTTATAACGCCCCATGTGACCCACAGAGACAACTCGATTAATCTCTCCGTGAGCCTTGTGGAGTACGAGCTCCCCCGTTGAGGGGTGGAGGCCCCTTCGCAGGTTAGTTAACTCAGTAAACCCGGCAATGGTAGGAACCGAGCTGCAGAGTAGTCCCGACAACTGGGGACTGTTACTTGTAAATATATTCTTCCAGTAAATAAACCTGGCTTTTGACCCCCCTTTTTGGACTCCTCCGTGATGACTAAAAACGGCTTATTGAACTGACTGTCGAACAGACTGACATGAGTTCAAACCTTAGCACGGCAGCTGCAGGGCTAATGCCGGAAAGTGAGAATAGGCTGGTTAGCTCTTCATCAACCGACGCAGCTAGACTGACTGGTCTCTTGACAAACCATATGATTTTTAATCTCGAGGTATTCGAGTTCTATAAGAGGTGTTGATTTACCTGAAGACTTTATCAAGCGGTTTCTCGGTCTGGTCACTCTGGAAATCATTGACTGATTTGAAACTCTACAACAACAGAAAAAGAAGACAGCAGAATCACACCGAAGAAAATAAATAAAAAAAGGTTGCTGCAGATTTCAGGTTTGTTATTTTCTGTGGCCATGTGGAAGAAAAGTTAAGCTGACACCAAGCCAATGGCTCCACTGCCAGCTGGAAGCGAGGCCAACACTCTGTATTCAGCTGGATCAACTCAGATTTAATGTGCTTGGTTATCGAGCTGAGATCGGGAAGGATCCAAATTGTCTGAGTGACACATGCTACTGAACACAACTAAATGTACTCTTGGGCTTTCGGGCAGAAGTGTTGATGTTCAAGAATTTGCAGCTTGATAAGAGCTGAGGAAAGAAAGGCCTTTGATAATCTCAGTAGCTCAGTAGCTCCTCGCAGCCAACAAAGAACCTTTCTGAAGCCTAGTGATTATGGTAATGTAAAAACTATTGTGGCCAAATTGCAAATAGCAAGATGCCACAGCATGATATTGACTAGGTAAGTTGTTTTTAGTGGTGTTGGCTGAGGGGCAAACGTTAAGCAGGTTACTGAGGAGATTCCAATGTGCCATGGGGATCTTTTGCAAGCCCAAGGAAGACAGGGCCTCAGTTTATGTTCACAAGTCATGGGGGAGCTACTCACTGAGTCAGCGATGCCAGCTTAATAAATAAGCAGTACCTACACCATCGCAAAATGAATTGAACCCAAAAGGTGGAGTCAGATCCTCAGCCCTGGGTTCGAGAGCGTCGGGAGAAATATTACTGCCGAAAAGAAAAACAGGTTGCTGAAGTTTTTCGTTTTGCATTCACCTGGACAAATGTAAGAATATTAATTTTCAAACTATCGCAACAATTTATGCTACACGAGAAAAGAGAGCGGAGATCAGCAGCCTCTTCTCCTTTAGTATAAATTGTGGTGATGATTTGAAATTTGGTTTTCTTGTGGGTGTCCTAATGACTGCAGACTGCAAAGCTTCCGCGACATGTTTCTCTTTTCAGCAAAGTTCAAGTTCTATACGACCGAATGACAGTTTGGAGAAATGTTAGTTATATAATCATGCAGTCAATGTTGATTCACTGAATTATTTCAAGCCTGTTCTGCCCGGAGCACAAATCACCTTGTGTGAATTGTAACTACGGCAAAAGATTGATGTGATCTCCTGCACTGTTCTTGATTGTCTAAGGGGGGTCAGAGAGCAATTTCTCAGACTTGTTTTCCCACAGCCTTCTCTGAGGCAATGCCCAAATGTGGCAATCTTTGGGGCATCAGAGCGGCCAGAATTACACATGGAGAGGGGGGCTGACACCCTAGCTTTCGCTTCCCGAATCACACACCGGAGAATCGGAATTTCTCCACTTGGAGAAGATTAAGTATGCCATCCGAGGGTCGGAGGAAGGCTTCCTCAACGCATGGGGGCAATTTGTCGACCTGTTCCAGAGCCTGTTTGAGGCCAGAAACAGCAAATAATATGGGGAAACGGGGAAGTTAGAAAGAAAAGGGAGAGGAAAAAGAAAAAATAAAGACGGGGGGCGGGGGGAACCATAGGAACGCGCAACCCGGGGGAAGGGGGGGGCAAAGGAGAAAAGGCTGGAGGGACACAAAAGGGACAATGTGGGAGCAAAGGGGCAACCCCCCCCCCCCCAATCACAGGAGAAACACAGCCAAAGTGGACGGGGGAAGAAAAGAAAGGGGTGGAGGAAGGGGAAATGAACTGGGGGGGAAACACCCCTCCCCAAAAACCGACCAGGCAGACACAAAGGGGGGGGGAGTAAGGGGGGGAGGGGCTGGCTGGGGGTGGGGGGGGAGTGGGAGGGATCACATGCCGAGCCATAATGTAAATAGGGGAAATTAAGGGAAGGACAAGACAAACCTTTCTGTATAATACAGTAAATAAACACGACCAACAATGTATATAGCTGTTTATAAATGTTGAAAATGACAATAAAAAGATTTTTAAAAGACTTGCTTTTCCATAATGTTCTATGTTTTTATTAGGTTTTCTGCCTTTCCGTGGAGATCAAATGATTTGTGGAATGAGGTGGGAGGTCTTTGGGTGGGATTTCCAGCCGTTTCTGCTGGTGGGATCTTCTGGTCACGCCGACAGCGAGCTCCCCCCCCCCACCCCCCCCACCCCCCCCCCCCCCCCCCCCCGCCCCCATGATCCTACTGAAGGATGATAGCAGACTCATTGGGCAAAATGGCCTACACCAGCTCTTATTCCCTATGTTCTTATGTTAATTAAAAAGTAAGGAGATGCACCATTTATTTGGAACATTCTAGATTTCTATCCCACCTCTCTCCCTCTCCCATGCTCAGGTGTGGCTTCATACTCACCATAATCCCCTGATACCTTGCCCAAGTGATCATTCTTCATACGTGAATGTAGACGATGAGAAACTCTGAGCTATTCATTCATGGGAAGCATCATCCAGTTCTCTCCTCACCTGATAACCACATATTTACAATGTTGTGTTGATTTCTGGGCACCTTATTTAAGGAAGGATGTTAAAGCCCTGGAGAGAGTGCGGAGGAGATTTACTGGACTGATACCAGGAATGAGGAATTTTAGATACAAGGAAAGATTGGAGAAATTGGGCTTGTTCTCCTTGGAGCAGAGAAAATTAAGAGGCGACCTTACTGAGGTGTTCAAAATTCTGAACAATTTTTACAAGGTAAAGAAGGATATTCTGTTTTCACTAGTTGGTAAGTCAGAGACTAGAGGTCACAATTTCAAGATGGTCAGCAAGAGAACTAGGAGTGAGATGAGGAGAAACCTTTTTACTCAGAGAGTTGTTGGTGTCATGATAACCACATTAACATATCATGTGCAATCACACACACACATTGATGGACAGGTAGCTGGACCAACCAACACACACACAACATCGCAGCCAATCACCAGTGAGAGCACACGCACTATAAAACAGGGAACACCACAGTTCCCGCTCATTCTACCAGGAGATAGCTCACAGCACAGAGCTCACAGCGTGCCAGTCAGACATACACCATGTGCTAAGTGCCTCACTAAGATAGTTCTAGGGCTAGGTCCACAGGTTAGCTGGTGAAGTACGAATCACAGCCAGAAGTTACTAGGTATTATTGTACAGAATAATAAAACAGAGTTGTACCACCTACAACCGTGTTGGTTCGTTTGTGTATCGGAACACCGAACACGACATGATACCAGGACTGGAAACTCGCCAGCGACTATGAGACCTACCTGTACCTCTTCAGAAACCCGCCATCCTGTGCCATGGAAACCATCAGCCCGCCGCAGCTGCTCCGGATCGCTGGAAATCTCGGCGTCAACTGGAAGCTGTTTAAACAGCGCTTCCAACCCTTCCTAGAAGCCACAGACAGGGAGAATGCATCGGACACCAGGAAGATCGCCCTCCTCCTCTCCACGGCGGGGCAACATGCCATCCACATTTACAACTCCCTGGCATTCGCGGAAGGCGAGGACAAGACAAAGTACAAGACGGTCCTTCTAAAATTTGAGGAACACTTCAATGTGGAAGTAAATGAAAGCTTC